>NC_053443.1:4299860-4557417 GCF_007990345.1 Gossypium hirsutum
TGATTCTTGATTTTTTGGGCTTTTTTAAAGACCGATCTATAAACATTCATTTTTTTTTTTGTTTCCCGTTCTTTTGTTTATTCTTTGCCCCATTCCTCGCATGCTTCGCCTGTTGCTTACTGCCTCTGTTGCAGGCTCAACACAGTATATAGTAGTTGTAGAACTATGTCGGTCTGGGTGGCACGTGATGGCCAAGGGCAGAGGTAGCATGGGGGGCGACTGATCAGAGGCGTGCTATGCGTGAGGGGGATGGGTTGAAGCGGGCAGGCAAGCTACAAAGCATGGAGACTAGGTTTTTTTGTTTGGTTTGAAAACTAGTATAGTTTTGGGCCATTCGGGCCTCTAAGGTTTTTATCATTATTGGGCATTTGGATTGGGTCTGTTTTTTGGGTTAATTGTTGTATGTTTTAATCTTATGTCTGTCATGTATGCTGCCAAAATATGGGTACAGCTTTTTGCTCTTGTCTGTCGAACTGAGCAGGGAAGAAAATTTGCCTCTGCGACCTTTTCCTTTGGTTTTTCTCTTCAATGTTCTGTTTTTTTTTCGTTGTTCATCTTCACTGCTAGTGATTCTTTGCTGCAATCATGGGAGAGATTTGTGTCTTCGTCTGTCCATTTGTTAGGGATATAAGATTTTCTCTTCATTATTCACTGATGCAGGATAGAGTATTGGCTTATTCTCCACTTGTCAGATATGCATCGCTGTTCTTCGATCTACTTCACCACCAGTATGGAAGACAAGATTTGCGTCGTCGATCCACTTCATCATTATAGAAGATAGGACCTGTTATCTTTGTCTACTTCCGCCAATACATGAAGACAGATCTGCTTTCTGTGATCTACTTCGCCACCTATGGAGACAGATCTGTATCTTGATCCACTTCCTATCATATAGGAAGATAGGACTGCTATCTTCGATCTATTCACGCCATACATGAAGACAAGATCTGCTTTCTTCGATCTACTTCGCCGCCAATATGGGAAGCAAGATCTGTATCTTGGATCCACTTCCTATCAATATAGGAGATAGGACCTGCTATCTTCATCTACTTCACGCCAATACATGAAGACAAGATCTGCTTTTTCGATCTACTTCGCCACCATATGGGAGCAATTCTGTATCTTGATCCTTCTATCATATAGGAAGATAACCTGCTATCTCGATCTCTCACGCCAATACATGAAGACAAGATCTGCTTTCTTCGATCTACTTCGCCGCTAATATGGGAAGACAAGATCTGCATCTTCGATCCACTTCCTACCAATATAGGAAGATAGGATCTGCTCCTTTGACTATAAAATCAATTTTATGGACCTATTTACGTCTATGTTTAGGATGACATGATCGAGTGGATCAAATGCTCCTACTAGATGTGTATGAATGATATTTGTAGATGTCATGAGAATGATCCATTTTTAATGCTTAGGTTGTCATTCCTCATTGTTCATCAGGTTCCATCACTGATGCCTTCTTTTTCAGCCAGTACATTTGACAGAAAACTTAAAGAAATAGACGCTATTTGACTATCATTTCTCAAATGTTTCCAACCTTAGGTTTGGTTAGTTCTAAACAATAGTCCTGTTTCAGTCCTGTATTATTAGAAACTTTCAGAGTAATATGCAGAACTCCTTCTGCATGTGTATTGTTATCCATTTATCGTTATTTCAAAGAAAAATGCTTGAAAGATTATCAAAATGGACAAAATAAATTTTACTGAGAGCAAAGCTCGAAATGAATAAATCAATCAAGATAGCAATTTTGCTGAGATATGATGAAAAGATATCACAATGATAAGATGGAATTTATTGAGAGCAGAGCTCTAAATGAACAAATAGCAATTTTAAGATGTAATAAGATAAAAAACAGGTGCCCCAGATATCGCAGCATGAGCTTCTCTGCACAACTCTGTGTTTAGAAATCCTAAAGACTTGTTGATGCCCCAGATGTAGCATCTCTCCTTCTTGTTAATTCGGAGAAGACAAAACTACTCTATGCTTCACCTTTGATCGAAAATTTGAATTGCCCACTCCTGGGTTTTCAATTCAAAGCCCCTTTGGTCTCAAGGTGCCCTTTGCGGTTTTTGCCTTGGCCTCTCCCTTTTTTTTTTTTTTAGGCAAAGTACCTCTTCCCTGAATCCGAATTCATAGGATTGGGCAAGCTTTTGCCATCCATCCCAGTTAAAATTAATGGCCCTCCTGAAAAGGCCTTTTTTACTACATAAGGTCCCTCCCAGTTTGGCATCCACTTTCCTCTGAAGTCCTTTTGTATGGGAAGGATCTTCTTCAGTACCAAGTCCCCTTCATGGAAGTTTCTAGGACGAACTTTCTTATTGTAAGCTCGCATCATTCGTTTCTGGTACATTTGACCATGACAGATAGCTCTTAACCTCCTCTCTTTAATCAAGTTCAGCTGATCATATCGGGATTGGACCCATTCTGCTTCGTCTAACTTTAGTTCTGAAAAACTCGGAGAGAGGGAATTTCAACCTCAATTGGTAGCACTGCCTCAATTCCATAAACCAAAGAGAATGGTGTTGCCCCGGTAGAAGTCCTGACGGACGTTCGATAAGCATAGAGGGCGAATGGCAACTTCTCGTGCCAATCTCTATAGGTCTCAGTCATTTTCCCCACAATCTTTTTGATATTTTTATTGGCTGCCTCCACCGCACCATTCATCTTCGGACGATATGGCGATGAGTTGTGGTGCTTGATCTTGAATTGATTACAACTTCTGCTATCGTGCTATTATTCAAATTTAATGCGTTGTCTGATATGATCCTTTCAGGCATTCCATACCGACATATGATTTCCTTCTTTAAAAACTTGCTGACAGCTGTCTTTGTGACGTTGGCGTAAGAAGTAGCCTCTACCCACTTAGTAAAGTAGTCAATCACTACAAAATGAAACGATGTCCGTTTGAAGCCTTTGGCGATATCGGCCCAATGACGTCCATGCCCCACATGGAGAAAGGCCATGGGGAAGTCATGACGTGAAGAGGTGATGGAGGCACATGAATTTTGTCTCTGTAAATCTGGCATTTATGGCACTTCTTAGCATACTTGATGCAGTCTCCTTCCATGGTAGACCAATAATATCCGAATCTCATAATCTGTCTGGCCATTGTGAAACCGTTAGCGTGTGTTCCACAAATACCATCATGGACTTCTTCCAAGATCTGCTTGGCCTCCACAGCGTCTACACATCTTAACAGCACCTGATCTTTTCCTCTTTTGTACAGGATTTCTCCATCTAAGACGTAACCACTGGCCAGCCTCCTCAACATTCTCTTGTCATTCTCAGTTGCTTGGTTTGGGTATTCACAATTTTTCACGTATCGCAATATGTCCTGATACCAAGGGTTGTCGTCCTTTTCTTCTTCCTCGTCAATATTACAACAGTGGGCTGGAGCATCATAAATGCTCATTTGGATAGGCTTCACATCCTCTGGTCTATTTACTTTGATCATGGAAGCCAATATAGCTAAAGCGTCGGCCATCTGATTCTCGTCTCGTGGGAGATAACAAAAAGTGATGTCGTCAAACTCCTCAATCAATTCTAGGACTATCCTTCGGTAACTAATCAATTTAGGGTCTCTTGTTTCCCATTCGCCTTTGAGCTGATAAATTACTAATGCCGAATCCCCATATACCTCAAGTACCTTGATTTTGCGTTCCATAGCCGCGCGGATTCCCATGATACATGCTTCATATTCCGCCATGTTATTTGTGCAATCAAAATCTAGTTTACTGGTGAAAGGATAATGATCACCGTTTGGAGATACCAAGACTGCCCCAATCCCGTTGCCCATGGCATTTGAGGCTCCGTCAAAATTTAATTTCCAAGTATTGCCTTCTTGTGTGCTCGCTTCAGTAGTTGCCACATACATCAGATCCTCATTTGGAAAGTCAAAGTTCAAAGGCTCATAATCGTCCAGGGCTCTACTTGCTAGAAAATCTGCTATCGCTCCCTTTTACAGCCTTTTGATTCACATAGGTTATGTCAAATTCAGATAGTAGAATTTGCCATCGGGCCATCCTTCCGTTTAGAGCAGTTGACTCCATCATGTATCTCAGAGGGTCTAATTTTGAGATTAACCAAGTCGTATGGTACAACATGTATTGTCTCAATCTCCGAGTAGTCCAAACCAATGCGCAACATAATTTTTCAATTGGCGAATATCTCGTTTCGCATTCAGTGAACTTCTTACTGAGATAATAGATCGCTCTTTCTTTTCGTCCTGACTCATCATGTTGGCCGAGCACGCACCCCATGGAATTCTCAAATACTGCCAAGTATAGTATCAGTGGTTTGTCATGGCAAGGTGGCATCAGTACTGGGGCGTTGGACAAGTAATGTTTAACTCTTTCGAAAGTTTTCTGGCATCCTCATCCCATACACCTGGATTGTGTTTCCTAAGAAGACGGAATATGGGTCACATTTCTCAGTTAATTGTGAAATGAATCGAGCGATGTAATTTAGTCTTCCTAGGAAACCCCGAACTTCTTTTTGAGTACTTGGCGGAGGTAATTCTTGTATGGCCTTAACTTTGTCTGGGTCAATTTCAATTCCCTTTTCGCTGACTAAGAATTCTAGCAGTTTTCCTGATCTAGCCCCGAAAGTACACTTGGATGGGTTAAGTTTTAGCTGGAACTTCCTTAACCTCAGAAACAGTTTTCTCAGAACTTGCACGTGTTCCCTTTCTGTTCTGGATTTTGCGATCATGTCATCAACATAAACTTCTATCTCTTTATGCATCATATCATGGAATAATGCTACCATGGCTCTCTGATACGTTGCTCCCGCATTTTTCAATCCAAAAGGCATCACTTTATAACAAAACGTCCCCACATCGTTATGAATGTGGTCTTCTCCCTGTCTTCAGAAAGCATCTTAATTTGGTTGTACCCGGAGAAACCATCCATGAAAGAGAACAGTGAGTATCCGGCCGTGTTGTCTACCAAGGTATCGATATGAGGCAGTGGGAAATTATCTTTTGGGCTGGCTTTGTTCAAGTCTCTGTAGTCCACACACATTCGCACCTTCCCATCTTTCTTAGGAACAGGGACTATATTGGCTACCCATTCTGAGTACTTGACCACCTGTAAGAAACCAGCATCAAATTGCTTCCTAACTTCTTCCTTTATTTTTAGCAAGACATCAGGCCTCATCCTTCGGAGCTTTTGTTGGACTGGTTTGCATTCTTCCTTTATAGGCAATCGGTGCACCACGATATCAGTACTTAAACCTGGCATATCTTGGTAGGACCATGCGAAGACATCTTTAAACTCTTGAAGCAACTCAACAAGGTCTCGCCTTATTTCCTTGGCAATGCAAGCGCCAACTTTTACCTCTCTGCCCTCTTCTAAGATCACAACTTCTACTGATTCCTTACAGGGTAGAATTTGTTTTTCTTCTTCTTCCATCATTCTTAACAAATCCGGAGATAAAACGCTGTCTTGGTCACCTTCAAAATCTTGAGGATCATCTATACTCATGTCTTGCTCAAATAGAGACTCTGAATTAGTAACAGAGTCGCTCATCTCGTTGATATCTGAAGACCTGTTATTGGAACAAATGGAGGCCCAAATAAAAGGATCTAAGAATACTTGTATGCATAGTATGATTATAAAGGGGATGAAAAGAATGAAAGAATATTTGCTCAAGATGAAACTGAATGATAAGTTTTCACTGAAATTAGATTTTGGACATGTGCCTTTTACAAAAGATTCTTATCACCCCCAGGCTTAGGGCAACAAGTGTTCTGAATATTACTCTGAATTAGTTCTAAATGTTACAGGGATCTCTTCTGCAGTCCAGTTATTCAAAACACTTCCAGGTTCGTAGGGACGAATGCCCGATAAATTCCTTTCCACCCTTTCTTCCGCGGATATGGCATTGATGTCCAACCTCTCAATCCTTCCTTCTGTAACCTCATCCTTCTCTTCAGGGTGGACAATTCCCCCTGAAACAAAAGTCTTAGATATATGAGGAAAGGTTATCGGTCCCCACTTGGCTTCTATCCCGCCCAAATGTGCTCTTCTCCTTTCTTACTTTTTCTCCATCTCCTTCCTTCTTTCCCTCGCATTAGGCTTATATCCCAAACCATAACGGTCCTGTTTGTTAACTAGGATCGGTACTCTGACCCTTCCCTGGAGGTATTTTCCCAATCCTCTTCCAGGCAATGCTCCCTTCCCCATCGTTAGTTGTAAGCTCATTGACGTAGCTTTGGATATCTTAGGCTTTGGGATTTTGCTCATCTCGATGACAAATGTGGCATTTACGAATTCCAATGATCGAAATGAACATTCTATCGCTTCACTATCAGCCTCTATGTATGGCATATCATCGGTGACTGATGCAATGATGTCTTCTTCTGCACCTATAGTCACCAATCGGCCCTCTATCACCAATTTTAACTTTTGGTGAAGTGACGATGGTACAGCTCCTGCAGAATGGATCCAAGGCCTCCCCAATAGGCAATTGTAAGATGGTTTAATATCCATTACCAAAAAGTCCACCTCGTATGTATTTGGACCGATCAATAGAGGTATCTCGATTCTCCCCATCACTTTTCTCTCAGTGCCATCAAATGCTCTCACTATATTTTGGCATGATTTCATGTGAGAACTATCCACAGGTAACCTGTTTAATGTGGACAGGGGTAAAACATTCAGGGCCGATCCATTGTCCACGAGTACCGCCGGTAGTATACACCCCTTGCAACGGGCAGTGATGTGCAAGGCCTTGGTAGATCCCATACCACCTGGCGGGATCTCATCATCGTTGAAGAAGATGAAGTTATCGGTATTTATATTGTTAACCAGGTGATCCAATTTGTTCACTGAGATATCTTTAGCGACATAAGTCTCATTTAGCACTTTTACCAACGTATTACGATGTATCTCTGAACTTAGAAGTAACTCGAGCACTGAGATGCGAGCGGGTTGCTTATGCAATTGTTCCACCATGCTATACTCGCTATGCTTCAAGAATTTTAGGAATTCTCTAGCCTCATTTTCAGTCACCGGTGTGTTAATTTGCGGTTCAATTCCGGTCGTCTTCGTTTTATCTTGTTCAACCGCCAAGGCTTTTCCTTTTATAGGCTCCCTTTTTGTATTTCCCAGGTCGTAACGTTTTCCACTACGCGTATAGAAACCTGCGTCATTACCCTCTTCTGAAGCATTTATCGGGTTCTCCTCTCCCGTGATCATCACATTGCAGTCGTAATTCCAAGGAACTTTTTTGCTATCCTTGTAAGGAAAGGCTACAGGTTTTTGGATTATGACCCTTGGCGCCAGTTGTATTCCAGATCCTGTACTCGTTGGCCTTGAAATAATCACCACTGGGTGATTTGGGGCCTTTCCCGTAGGCCCCTCCTCCGAGGCATAAACTTCTCCATTTTCAAGTCCTTTGATCTCTTCATAAAATTCTAGCTCTTTGTTGTTCATCAGATTTTGCACCATGGCCTTGAATTCAGTGCAGTTTTGAATGTCATGGTCTTCTTCAGCATGAAACTCGCAGTACGTCTTCGTTCCTTCGGGCCTTTCTTTTGAATCTTGTTTGATGAGACCTCCTTCTATCATTTGTCTCCAGACCCAACTCAATGGGGTTTTTATCTCTGCAATGTCGGTTTTGATTCTCTTTTTCTCACCTTCGATTATTGCGTTTACCCCTTTATCAGCATGGTTGGGTAACGGATTCACTGCTACGTTGGGTCCTAATGGGTTGTCAAACTTCACAATCCCCATCTTAATGAACCTTTCCACCGCCTTTTTAAACCCAGTGCAGTTCTCAATTGAGTGTCCTGGTATCCCTGCATGGTATTCACATTGGGCATTCGTGTCATACCATTTGGGATATGGAGGTTGCATGGGCTCGAGATAAAATGGAGATACTATGTGTGCATCAAATAACTTCTGATATAGTTCCCCGTATGTTATTGGAATGGGCGTGAATTGAAGTCTCTCTGCGTTAGTCCTTGTGTTGGGCCTTGTGTTGGGTTCCTGCCTTGAGGGGGCTTGGTGACTAGTGGTTATCATTTTTGGAGGGCCAATAGTAATCGGTTTTGAATGGCTCTTGCTATATGTGCTTACGTTGTTTACTTCGCCCTCTTTTTTCCTTGGGGCTGGTCTTTTGAAGTTTTCCCCCGTGTCAATCTTACCGCTCCTTACCGCGTTCTCAATCATTTCACCGGACATTACCATATCCGAGAAGCTCTTGGTAGCACTCCCCAACATGTGGTTGATGAACGGGGCTTTCAAAGTGTTGATAAACAACATGGTGACCTCTTTTTCCAAAAGGGGTGGCTGGACTTGTGTTGCCACTTCTCTCCATCGTTGGGCGTACTGCTTGAAATTCTCGCTAGGCTTTTTCTCCATGTTTTGTAACGTAATTCGATCGGGTGTTATATCCGTTACATGACTGTATTGCTTCATAAAAGCTTGCGCCAAGTCTCTCCATGAACTAACTTTAGCACGACTCAGTTGGTTGTACCATTTGGCTGCAGATCCGATCAAACTGTCCTGGAAGCAGTGGATTAACAGCTGATCGTTGTTGACGTATCCTGTCATTATTCGACAGAACATAGTTATATGAGCTTCAGGACAACTAGTCCCATTATATTTTTCGAATTCCGGCATTTTGAACTTAGGTGGGAGTACTAAATCAGGGACCAAACTCAGATCCTTGGCGTCAACCCCGCGATGATAGTCGATGTTCTCCATGACTCTAAATTTTTCCTCTAACCATCTACATCGGTCCTCTAGTTGTTTTGGCAGGTTCATTCTTGTTTTTTCTGTTTCTGCCACATCATCGAGGTCCGGGACCACAGGATTAGTGGGATTATCCCCGGGATTAGAACCCGAGCCCATTTGAAAATGCAATGGTACCGAGGCACCAGCCAGATATTGAGGTCTAATGGTAACCGGTACCCTCTGTGGGTACACCTCTGGTTGTGCTTGGATGTTAGTTGGGGTGAAACCTGGAGGATAAACAGGGTCATCGTGATCTTCCCCAGCATCGACTACGGGGTATTTTCCTTTGTTATTTCCTCCAGCCAATAACTGCTTTAATTGGTTCATCACAGTGTTCTGGGATTCTAACATGTCCTGCTGGATTTTTTCCAGTCGTTCATGCATCTGATCTTGCATCTCTCGTTGCAACTGTTCCAGTCTTTCCAACCTTTGATCCATTGCTTTTGTTTGGCGACGAGTACCGTAGTGATATTTGATTAGATTTTTGTTGGTTTCCAGGGTAACTGTCATAATTTAATTTTATTAGGGTCATTTTATGAGATGTAATGCAAATGTATGAGATGAATGCAAAAAAAAGAGGCATTGATTCGAATTCAATTTCATTAGAAAACTCAACTAGAAAGCAAATTTCTTTACATAAAATAAATTACATATACGGCTTCGCCTTTATACCCAAAGCCTTAACCTTCCTAAGAAGCCAAGCTAAATCTCGACCTCGGCTTGATTCTGACTCATATTTTAAACTCAATACATCGGCCTGAACTGCTAATGTTTGCAGATGATCAGCCACTTCCCGCACTTGAGTCACAGCTTCGCCCATAACGTAATCTCTATCTCTAATTTGCCTTTGAGAATGATGGAATTGCTCTTGCCATTGATCATTACTCCTCTCAAGAAGCTCCATTCGTAGCTCAGAATTGTGTAATGCGTCCTCAAGCTCCTCTACCTTTCCTTTCAGTTCTTCGATCTTATTTAAGCTTGCTCTTAATTCGATCATGGAGTTGCGACTACGGTACGAGTGAAGTGACTTTTCTAGCTCTGCCACCTTGGCCTTTAATCCTGCCTTCTCATTTCGGCACTCTAACAAACTCCTTTCCAAAGCGTTTTCTCGAGCTCGAGCATCTTGAAATTTCTTTTCCTACTGATCGGCCCTATTCTTTTCCTCATTGATCTCTTGTTGCCACTGCTCTGACGTTTTACCCAGATCGACAGTTCTCATCGACAATCGCAGCTTCTTGTAATCTGTTTTTAGACTATCCAAATCCTCTTCAGCTTTGTTCTTTCCCTTCCTTAATTTCTCGGCTTCTAGCTTGTGGATATCGATGTTTAATCCCAAATGCACTCTTTCTTCTTCTAACTGTTCTATCCTCTTTCCCAACTCAGAATTTCTTTTCTCAAAGTCTCGTTTGATGATCTCTAATTCTGACAGAACTACTTGTAGATGCTCCTCTATAGACTGAACGCAATCTTCCCTCGGCTTAGGGATGTTGTCATTGACTCTTTTACTCCACCACCCATAATATTCTGAAGTTGCCATCGCTCCTACGGTAAATCTTTTCATTCGGTGAACCTGTTTCCAAGCGTTAGATATTTCTCGAGTTTTTCTCTTGTAGTTTTCATCCTTATAAGAAAACTCACATTGAGCCAACCCTTGTGTTGCTGGTATGAACTGTCTCGATCTATATTGTCTTAATACGAGTAAAGGGGCATAACCGACAGCTCCCCAAATTCCGAGTAAAGGGACCCAGTCGAAATCCCCACATCGATACAGGATCTCGTCGGGTACCATCCAAGGAGCTTTCCATTCAACGTCATCCTCCTGAAGATTTTGGAGAATCGTCATCCACTTTTCTTCCGTGATGTCGTCTCGTCTTGGTGTAGCAACTTGTTCCTTCAATGGAGAATAGTCTTCTGAGAAGACTCGATAGCAGACATTTTCCACCTCCCAAAAGTGACTATGGAACCACACCAATAGTAGCTGCGCGCATCCGATGAACCTTCCCTCCCCTACTCTTCGACATGCGCTTAGAGATCTGAAGGTTTCTGCTAAGATTGCCGGGATGGGCGTGACTCCTTTACTAAGCCGATCGAACAAATCAGAGACGGCCTCATCTACGTGCCCTAAAGCTCTAGGGAAAATTACCAATCCATAGATACCTAGAGCGAAGACATCCACTCTTTTCTTCACATCAGGGTGTGCTAATACTAAATCTCGCAAGCTTTTCCAAGGAACGCATTTACTGTCTCCTTTCTGTTGGATCCGGGCAGCGACCCACTGTTCGCTCATCCCTGTAATGCTCATCAATTTTTTTAATAATGTCGGGACACTAGCAGCTCTAGAATAGGCTTTGTCAATTTGAATCTTTGGACACCGAAGCAGGGTCGTATATTCTTCCATGGTGGGAACCAAGTCCACTTTTCCAAAAGTGAAACAACTGTAAGCAGGATTCCAAAACTGGGCTAGGGCTCGGAATAAATGCTTGTCCACTTTGATACCAAGTAGGTAAGGCAAGTCCCCGTAATCACAGTAAAACATCTGCTTGGTCCCGTCGTCCCATTGATCCCATATTTCCTTCATTTCTCGAAGATCATTTTGGATTACGCTGATACGGGTGAAGTCCCATAACTCTGATACGTACCCTTCTGCAAGACTATCGCCTTTCTCTCTCCACATCGTCTCAGCCCATAATCGTACAGCTGTATTGTCTTCTACTTTATCAAGAAACCTCTTTTCCATGATAAGCTTTCTATCTATACTGAACGTGAATCGACACCTCTTTTGAAATGAAAATGCCATGGAATCACAAACAAAGCAAATTAGAGCTAGGATTTAAAGTAAACAGTAATAAATAAAGCATCTATTCGGTAAGCACTAGGGTCTGGAATAGCTCTATCTTGGTGGGTTCTTATAGCTCGGTATGTGTGGTTTGGTTCTAAAGTAAGGGTACCTGAACCAGCAGATTCCTCGATCCTCACCCATTATAGGCTCATATGGACCGAGTTTAGTTCAGGGGAATACATTTCCCTATGGCCATGCGGAGATGAAAATCTCACGAAGACATAGGTACGGATGTATCCCGGAAGCGATTCACTATCCCATGCGGAGGTGAAAACCTCACGAAGGCGTAGTTTCTCACTCCCACTTAAAAGGTGTGACCAACGGTCATGCAATGGAATGTGCAGAAATATACACCTAAACTCTAAACAAAGCAGTAATTATAAACAAATAATAAAAGCCAAAATAAAGGCAAAAAGCAAGTTTTCAATTTTGACACAAAGACAAAAAGTAATCCACTCGTGGCTTGACTCTCTTATTTAAATTCCCCAGCGGAGTCGCCAAGCTGTTGACACCATTTTTTGATGAAAACGGGGTCGACTTGGAGTTTAAAAAAAAAATGAAAACGGGAGTCGCCACCAATCCTTTTTGACGAGGTGTGATCGGGTCACCTCAAAAAGTGGTTGTTTTTAATAAATGATTTAATTTTATTAAAAGAACGATTTTGGTCTACGAAATTCAGAAAAATGAGTTCGGGAGCCGGTTACGCACGAGGAAGGATTAGCACCCTCGATACGCCCAAAATTGGTACCTAGTTGATTAATTAGTGTCTTAGTGTCGAAAATTGAAAATTTGAAGAGTTTTTAAAAAATACGATCCTTAAAAGAAAATCTGATATCGTGAATTGAAACATAAGATTCTCTTGTTCCGAAGGAATATCACATCCAGCACGTTAGGACACGATACTCTAAACCATCGAAACCAAGATCACCTTATAGTTTAATGAAACCATACTTTGAAGCTTTAAGAGGATATTTGGCTATTTAGTCAAATGAGAAATCGAAACCCAGTACGTTAGGGCACGTTTTCTCGAGTTTCCAAACGCGAAATATTGCCTTATTTAGAAAAATTTTCCTTTTGGTGTTTAGTGTCAATGCTTGACAAAACAATAACGAATACGACAAGGTGAGCAAAGTAAAATGAGTAACAACAATGCAATAGGCAAAATGAAATGACGAGGCGATTACATAAACAAAGCATACAAATAAATAAATAGAACTAACATTTTAGAAAAAGCACAAGTGTACATGGATAAATAAACAAACACCAAATAACAATGATGACAATAAATACAATTATGTAAAAAAAAAATATATATATATATATGCATGTATAATTTAAAGCCATAAAATAAGAAATATATATAAATTACAGAATATGAAAACATAGATAAGTATGTACATATATATAAAATCGGTAAGTATTATAAAAAATGTAAATGTGTATTTATATATTTACAAATCGTGATAATATAAAATATATGTATGTGAATTATAAAATATGTGAAATATACAAAAAGCATTTTTAAGAGTATAAAATATATAAGTATGTATATGATGTAAAATATGCATAAATATATGTAAGTATATAAGAACTATGAAATGTGAAAAAATATATTTAAGTATGTATAAGTACGCATATATACATATTATAAATATATAAATATATAAAAAAGCATAAACTAATAATAATAATAATAATAATAATAATAATAATAATAACATTGGAATATAAAAGAAACGAACATAAAATTAATAAAATATTAAAATAAAGTGAAATGAAAAATATTAAATACGAAAAAAATATATGTGTATACACGTACGTAATAAAAATATACACTAGTACATAATTATAATAATAGTAATACTAATAATACTAATAATATAAAAATAATAAGGATATTTAATAAAGATA
Organism: Gossypium hirsutum; assembly: GCF_007990345.1. Classification (NCBI taxonomy): domain Eukaryota; kingdom Viridiplantae; phylum Streptophyta; class Magnoliopsida; order Malvales; family Malvaceae; genus Gossypium; species Gossypium hirsutum. The sequence continues at coordinate 4,313,364 of NC_053443.1, forward strand.
CAAAAAATAAACGAAAAAAAGGATTAAAATTGAATTAAAGACAAAGTTGTAGGGCCAATTTAAAATGAAAACAGAGAAAAGGGACTTAATTGTAACACGCGTGCAACTTGGAGGGTCAAAAGCGCAATAAAACCCAAGTATTAAAACGCTGCGCAGCATGGGGGACCAGAATGAATTCGGGGCGAAACCATGGAGCCAAATTAAAAATAAAAAAACCTTAATTGTAAACTCCCAAAAAAGTGGAAGGGCTAAAAGTGCAATTAGCCCTTCCAAAGAAAAACACGCGGATCCTCCCTGGTGCGGGTCGGGTCGACCCGACCCGTGTTCAAAACGACGTCGTTTTATTTGTTTAAACTGGGGGTCCAAAACGGTGCGTTTTGACCCCCTATAAAAGTCAAAAAATTTCAAAAAAAATCATTTGTAGAGCTGAAGGGAAAAAAAAAGAAAAGGGAGAGAGGAGAGGGGAGCTCGGAGCGATTTCCGGCCAAGGGGGGGTCACCGGACGGCCACCGGAGGCTCGCCGGCACCGGCGCCGGCCACCGCGTGGGTAAATTTTTTTTATTTTTTTGTTAACTCCTTTTTTATAAACTTATGCTATGTAAAGATATATAATAGATGAGTTTTTGAACAATAAAAATAAAAGAAACCTTAGATCTGACTGCCTTTTCTGTTTTCGGGTGTTTTTCTTGCTTGAATCTGCTTTTACTCTTGTATTCTTAAGTAATATTACAATTGAAAATGAAAGGAAAATCCCAGAAAAGAAAAAAAGTCCCCCATTTGATTCTTGATTTTGGCTTTTTAAAGCCGATCTATAAACATTCATTTCTTTTTTTGTTTCCGTTCTTTTGTTTATTCTTTGCCCCATTCCTCGCATGCTTCGCTGTTGCTTCTGTCTCTGTTGCAGGTGTGTCAGGTGTGGGTGGTGCACGTGATGGCCAAGGGCAGAGGTAGCATGGGGCGACTGATCAGAGGCGTGCATGCGTGAGGGGAGGTGAAGCGGCGGCAGCTACAAAGCATGAGACTAGGGTTTTTTTGTTTGGTTGAAAACTAGTATAGTTTGGGCCATTCGGGCCTCTAAGGTTTTTATCATTATTGGGCATTTGGATTGGGTCTGTTTTTTTGGGTTAATTTTGTTGTAATGGTCTGTTAATTCTTTATTGGTCTTGGTCTATTTGGGTTTTATGGTCTGGGCCCGGGCAAAATTTTGGGCTTTACAATAACTTGTTTCTAAATCCAACTACCAGGTGTCAAACAGTGTTCTCAATGCTGAGGTACCGGAGTTAATTCTGTTGATCACTTCAACGGACAATCTAAAACCGGTGGCTTGTGTTGGCTTTGCAGGTGCCCATCTCTCCTTTTCTTCATCCAATCGGGATAGCTTGCATTAAATATCATTTAGGTCATCACCACTAATTGGTTGCATTCTTAGTTAATTATTTATTCTTCTTTACTCTGGTGTCTGCATTAAGAGATGAACAGGCATTGGAAGCTTGATTTCTTATTATTGAGAAGGTTTGAAGCACGATGAGCACTGTTCCGCAGCATTGTTAGCAAAGAGCGATTAACGGGATTAATGTATGTTGTAGGGGGAAAAGGGAATTGTAATGGAGTTGGCTTTATTGGTGGATTTTATGATGATGAGTAATGTAAAAAGCTTAAATTCTGGGTTGTTTTAAAGGATATCATGTTTCGTAATTTTGTTTTGTTTTCCCCTTTAGAGAAACAATTAATACCCTTTGTTTCAGTCATCATGGGATGGTTGAATTGTTTTGGAAATGCTTCAAACCGTCGCCATGCCTATACTCTAATATCTGCTTTATGGCATTGCCGTGCAGACCTTTAAATCTGATGTTATTTCTGAAAGCTAGTAAGTAATATACTAGATTAAATATTAAAATAAAATACTTGCATCCCAACGAAGTTGCTTTGGCCGGTGGTTTTATATATTGTTACAACTTTCAGTTCCCTTTATTAAATATAGTTTTGGTTTAAATAGTTGAGTTGGAGAGTAAATTTACATGGATAAGATAAAAATATCTTTAAAATAAATAACTGAGTTGAGACTAATTAAAAGTAATCAAACTTTTTATAAATAGTATCTTCGTAATCTCATTTGTATTTTTTTACTAAATAATCAAATTATGTACCTTGTTACCCCTTCTTTTCTTTTCTGTTTGGATTTTGCGTTTTGAGCATGAGTCTAATTCTTAGAATATAAAAGAAAAATTAAAATCAAATTTAGTGAAAATGAGACAATCTCAATTTCTGTTTTAAAGTTAATAATTAATCATTATAAATACCGAATTAGATAGACAAGATAGAATTCTTAATACTTCATTATTGGCAACAATCCCAAATTTAGAATTCATATTTTGATAGATTCAAGTTCTACTACTATTAGTTAAAAATCTTAAAACATTTCAAGTATAATTACAAACCAAGGGTAGTTGCTTGTAGTGTTTGTACAATAGTAAATGATTGATTTATATGTAAAAGCGAAACAAAATTATAACACAATAAGAGCATTGGTAATCATTGCTATAGTTTCAATATATATAGCATTTACACGTGTTGCTATCTAATATTAGCATTATAAAAGCATGAAATGTAAATTAAAAAATAATGAAAAATATCAGGGTCTTTTACCAAAATTCAACTATTTGGCTGCTTGTTCAAGAACAGGGATCTTTTTCCATGTCTCGTCCACTCCGCTTATTTGCAATGGAGGCAATGAAAAAACGCTAACAGTTGAGCTTCCACTCCTGATTTCCTTCAAAGCACGCAATGCTGATATACTGCTTTTCATATATAGACTCTCCATGTACTCAATCTCTGCCAGCTCTTTGGACATTCTGAGCCGATCTTCGCTCCTAGAAGTGGATGATGTTACAGGATCACATCCATCATCCTCACACTCTCCACCATCATCCTTATTTTCGGCTTCAGTTGAAGATGGTTTTTCTTTCTTGGGGAACAGATGGTCCAGCATCGCCTCACACTCCTTGACCAGCTTGTAAAGCAAGTCTGTAGTGAAGAAGGGCTGTTGCAAAACCCTTTGAATGAAAGGCAAGCGGATCAAAGCGCCCGTTCTTTTGTCATACTTCTTCAGTATTTTCACCAATCCTATTCATTGCATATCGTGTTAATGATGTTATCCACTAAAACAATCTTCTAAGTTAAAGCACTCTTACCTAATACTTGAAATAAACAACTGGAAAAAAGCAGTTAATCTTTTCTTTCTATCCAACAAGCCACACAAAAGATATACTACAAATGCAAATGATCTTCCTAATAAAGCAAAAGTGTAAATCATTGGGACCCTCTATGTTTGTTAACTTTCTTCTCTTTCTTCATAATTTATACAAACACATTATCTCCTCTGCTTTTAGTTCAGTTGGGAAGAAAAACTCCATATATAATGGATTAGTGACCAAAACTATGGTGCAGCTCAATTTTGGGCAAACTCATTTTATTTGGGGGAATGACAAAAAAACGATCCATATGCAGCCCACATGTAATACATAGTTTCTGAAAAAATAACATGAATATGAGAATGCCTCAAGATATATACATATATTATGTACATATAAAGAATGAATTAATAATGGATTATAATCTGTATAAATATAAAATATCTTAAACAGGATTATGACCCTACAAAATACATGAACAAGATATGATAAAAGGCTATAAAGGAAGATCAAATCATTGAAGTTTTAACTAAAGAATGGATATGGATAAGTTGTCTGCCAGAAAACTAATGTCAAAAAAGTAAGCATGCCATAATAAAGGAATAAAGAAACTCTGACTTCAAGAGAAATGGACATGGCACCAACAGGCTTCCTAGCAAGTTGCTATAAACCTAATCATAATATTCCCGGACAAATCATTTGGCCGGCTGAAATATTAACACCATGTAAGCATTAAAAGGAAGCAAGTAGCAATATCTTTGATTAAGCAAAGAGACAAAAGGAAATAAGCACAACTGAAGTACCTGTGTAGTTAAGAGCGCTATAATTCTCTAACAAAACCATCTAGCCATGGAAGTCCACTATCTCCTTCCGAATCCTTATCATCTCTTCACTACAATCCTTTGCCTTTGCCACACTGTCTTGTAATTCCTGCACCGCAAGCCCAAATAGCCCATCAATGAGCATGAAACTTGAAGAACCCATATATGAAACTTAATAGCGTTAGATCTCTAACTTAGTTACCAGCAATCTACATGATCAAAACTTCACTAAATCTCATAAATTTCTATATGTTCTATTGCAGTAATCCAAGCTTCCATGTTTTCGGTATCAACTTTTAAGAAAATACCGTATTGTCTTGCAGGTAAGCAAATAGTTGATTGGCGGCAACATTAGCATGCTATTGCAAACTCAAGCTTGTACTTTAAGGTACAACCCCTAAATGCATGTACGCTAGTTGTTGAAGGAAGTTTCTCGCAAGTTGACAACACGTTAAGTTTCAACGATTTAACGGACCCATGAAGGACAAACGAGAAGAAAACAGAAATAAAGGGAGGAAAAAAGAATTATGCTATTGAACCAAACGGCAACGTTTTTAGCTTTAATATTAAATCCCCTGTTTGCTTACCGGGAAAAGAAACGAAAAGCCAGATAAAAGGGGAAAAGAAAAACTCCCCAACCAGACAGATAGAATTCAAATCAGAATTCGAATTACCTTCAATCTAATGATGTATTCTTCCTCTTTCTCGACAAAAAAAGTGTTGAATTTCTCGAGCTCATTTTCCAAAAGCTTAATGAAATCGGTCTCCTCTGTCGACATACCGTCTCCGTCGAAGACGCCGACCTTATCTCCTGCACCGGCAACATCACCAGAATTTCCATCCAATTTAACCCGTTTATTCGGCCTCTCACCGGAATTAGGCTCAATAAGCTTCAATTTTTTCTTAAGCTCCTTATAAGAAAGGAACTTGTCCCGCCATTCAGGCAGAGTCTCCTCGATCTGGCTACTAAGGCTCTTCCCAAATTTCATGGCAAAAAAATCTGTTTTTTTTATATAATTAACAGAAAACTCTTAATTTAAATCTTAAGGGGGGGTATTTGGCTGGTGAGAAAATGAGAAAGCAAGTGAGGGAAAATGTGGGAAGGAGGATGGGAGCGGGGATGGTGGGAGAGGGGGAATATAACGGAAAGAGGGAATATTCGGAGTTGATGGGCGAGAATATCCGGGGGGTTCTTTAAATGAAAGCAAAAGTATATCTTGGGTTTTATTCCTTTCGACAGGGATTTTTTATTATTTTTATTTATTTTCTCTTTTCTTTTTTGGGCTATTTTTATTTTTAAAATTTTAAGCGAGTCAGATCCCGACACCTGGCAATGTAATTTCTTTTGTAGTGGCTCGAATAAGAGAGCTTTTGTTTGGACATTGGCTCGAAACTCGGAACTACTGAGTTGAGCTTGACACAGCTGATTGTGATTAGTCAAATGACCAATGTTTGACTATCTAAATTGGATTATTATTATTTAGCTGTTATTTGATAAATTAAAAAAAAGTGTTTGCTAAAAATTAAGTATGAATATAATTAATTATGAAAATTTAAAAACATTTGATTTTTTTAAGCAAAATAAAATATTAAACATAATAGTTAATATAACGTTAAAAGAAATCAAACTAAACTAATTAAAAAATTCTTGCACTTTAATAAAAATTTATCAACCAGTTTTTATTATAATATTTTAAAAAAATTAAATTACTAAAAATATTAATTTTTAGTTAATTTTTTTTAGAATCCTTATAAAACAAACCTTGACTTTTCTTTCTTTCTTTTTTTGAGAATTATGGGAGAAGAATTAGGTAACTTGGGATTAAATCTAAGCTCTCATGCTTACAACATAATGTTCTTGTCACTGGATTAAGAGGTTGTTGACATTGTTTCACATACTTTTTATTTGTTAAAAATTCGATAGGTTATAGATAATCTATAGTTAGCCTTCTCTATAACAATCACCCGCTATAGCAGTTAAGTTTTTAGAAGAATCGATTTTTTATATTTTATTTTAACTATCTATAACAATTTTTCACTGATAACAACATCTATAGTTGTGAAATATTTTTTTATTAAAGTAGTTCTTTATAACATCATATGGTCTAAATTTTCAAGTAAAATTATAGCTATTTTATATAAAAACAAGTCTATTAATTATCATTTACTACATGAAAATTATCTTCATTAAAATATTATTTCAATGAAATGACTAAATTTCTTGTGAAGAATCTATTTATCATATTTTGTTAAATGAAAAATAATCTTTAATGAGCGAAATTAAAGATATCAATTCAATAAACTATTAAGATTTCTAATTAAATATTCTACTATGAATTTAGAACATCATAAACTTATGAATTGATTACTTGAATTTAGTAACTTATGATAATTTAATTAATTTAATTTGATAATTCATATTGATTAATTCAACTTGTTATATTTATGAACTTTATAATTAATCATGTGAAAGAATGTAAAATAAAATATGTCTAAAAGTAATAATATATGTACATGTTATACGTCTTTTAATTTTGTTGATTTGATTCTCATTTTCATTTTCTTTAACATAATTCACTTTCTTTATTTGATAGAAATTCACGATATACATTCTATGATAAGCTTACGACGATTATCTCTATATAACATATTGTTATAGGTGTATAATAGTCACCTCTCTATAATAGGCAAAATTCGAGAAGACAAATGAGACTGTTATGGGGAAAGTTGATTGTATATATTTATTCAAAACATCACTTAGCAATAAAAACTTTTATAATAAATGAATAAAAAGTAGCTCATAAAATTTATAAATTAAATTGGATGAATATACATTTTGGTACTTGAATTTGTTTTCAAGGTTTCAATTGATACCTAAAGTTTATTTTGATCCAATTAGGTACCTGAACTTCACTTCTTGAGTAAAATTGATACTTGAACTAGGTTTTTTTTGTCCAAATTAGTACTTACGTTAATGACTTATTTGAACCAATTTGAGTTATGAAGCCAAGTTTAGGTACTAATTTGAACCAAAAAGCTAAGTTCAAATACTTTGGATTAAAGAAAACCTTAGGTACCAATTTGTACTTTGAGGCCAAGTTCCAGTACCAAAATTTATAGTTACCCAATTAAATTCAATATAATTATATATATTAGAGAGCATTCAAATTTCAGAAATCAAACAAAAATATGAATCATTTTCAAAGTGCAGAACCAGATTAAGATGTAATGATTGATGGATTGGCAGGACTCCGCTGGTCATGACACATGAATGGTTCAGCAGGATACATGTATCATTTTCCTTGTACCAACATATCACATCCTTAATTTTCTTTTTAAGTTGATTAATGATTCACATTTTTCTTTTTTATGTTTAAATAATAAATATTGAAGGTTAATATATATATTCTTTTTTATTTATTTACTATAATAATATTCTAATATCAAGAAATTTGAAAGAGCAAGGAAGTCAAAGTCGCTGCCCTGAGATTCCTGCTGCTTTTCGAATGAGCAGAGTATAATAAGTCGAAACTGGTAAAAGTACCAGGGAAGTCCCTGTACTTAGGAGTAGGTTGTATTTCGGCTCTTTTTTGAACAAATAGGTAAATTAGCCCTTATACATTTTGAAATATGCAAATTAGTCCATCCGTTAAATTTTATCTGCTAAATGATGACATAAAATGTTAATTTAAATGGTTAATTACTAATTTATCACTGAACTATAGCTAAAATATAATTATGATTTTTTAAAAAAAGTTTTCTTAACAATAATTCTAAAAAAGAAATTAAAAATAAATCTTAAAAATAAATACAAATTATTAAAATTATTAAAAATATATTTAAAAAATTAAAAATTACGTTAAAAAAATTTAAAACTAGATTTATTAAAGCCAAAACTTACATTCAAAGAAGTTTTTTTTTTTTGTTGAATTATAATTTTTGTTTTTCTGAAAAGTTGAACTCCCTTTCAATAATAGGGGAGAAAGTATTGTAAAAAGACAATGGTTTTTGGGTTTCGATTTGAAAGTTTGAAACTTTTTTTTAAAGATTTTTTTGTAAATTTTTTAGATTTTTTACATATATATTTTGAATTTTTAGAATTTTTTATTTAAAATTTTTATGTTTAAAATATTTTAACCTAATTTTTAATATAGTATATTTATTTTAAATTTTTGAGAATTATTGTTAAGAAAATTTTAAAAAAATTCAAAATGATATTTTAGGTATAGTTTAGAGACCAAATTAATAATTAACCATTTAAATTAATGTTCCACACCATTATTAACAAATAAAGTTTAATGGAGGGACTAATTTGCATGTTTCAAAATATATAAAGATTAATTTACCCAATTTTTAGTAGAAAGACCAAAATACAATCTAAGACTTTTCCAATAATTTTTACTGTAGAAACTAGGGGTGAGCAAAACTCGATTCGACTCGAAAAAAAATTCGAATTTTGAGTTACACGAATCGAGTTATTCGAGTTATTCAAATCAACTCGAATTTTTTTTTTGAATTTCGAGTTCGAATCGAGTTGAGTTTTCGAATTTGAATAACTCGAATAATTCGAATAATTCGAATATCAAACTATAATATTTTACATTTTTACCCCAAACTCCCAAACCTTTTTACTTTTCCCTCAAAACTTTTACTCCTTCCCACTTTTCCCCCAAAACTTTTACTCCCCTCCCCTCCCCTCCCAACCCCCCAATCTACCCAAAATTCATTTCCCACCAAAATTTTACTCTCCCATTTATTTTTTCTCAAAATTTTACTCTCAAAAACCCTCAAAACCTTTTATTTTCCCCCAAAATTTTTACTCCCTCCCACTTTTCCCCTAAAACTTTTATTCCCTTCCCATCCCACCTCCCATCTATCCCAAACCCTCCCCCTCCAATTTTTTTTAATATTTTCCCTCCAAAATTTTACTCCCCCTATTTACTTTCCCTCAAACTTTTATTCCCCAAAACTTTTTATTTTTCCCCTAAACTTTTACTTCTCACACTTTACTCCCAAATAAAAAATCAAAATATCCAAAAAAAATTCACTAAACATAAATAGTAATAATTTTATTTATATCTACTATTTATATTATTAAATTAAATTTCACATTTTATATTATTTATATTATTGAATTGTTTAGTCATATTGAATATTTATATTAAAATTAAATTATTAATTATGCCATAAAATATTCGTGTTAAAATTTTATATTGGTATCAATTTCACATTTTATTTTTAAAATAACTTTTATTAAAAAATCATATCTTTACATTTAATATATTTTTTAATTCTAAAATACATAGTGACAAGAATCTGAAGATAATTGAAACAACTAAGCAAGCAAAGAAGCTAATCAGTATATAAAAAATTAATAAATAAATTATGAAGTGATGAAAGTTAATAAAAAATTTGATTAAGGTGGACAAATTTTATTATGATGGGTGACAATGGTTACAGGACCCAAAATTATTTTTTAAAATTTAACTCGAACAAATATATTCGATTCGAATTCCATCTCACTTGACTCAATTCGAGAAAACTTCAAATAAAGTTAGGATGATAAAATGAGATTCAAAAACTCGATTAACTCGAGAATTTTCGATTCGAGTCGATTAGATCAAATGCTCACCCCTAGTAGAAACTCTAAATACAAATAAAGAAATTAGACATTAATTACACTAGAAAAGGAAATTAGACATTAATGAAACGGTTTTTTAATTGAATTTTGCATTAATGAAACAGTTATTTTCCCTAAATTCTACATTAATGCAACGGTTAAATGTGAAAAATAAAATAAAATTCAGTCGGGGTTACCCCGCCCACTTCTTCCCATTTATCTAGTGGGTTAAGCCAGGCTGTGCATTTTATCTAGGTTATTTATGTCCTTTTCTTATTATGTATTATGCGCCAATTATTTAAAACATAAAACAAAATTTACTTATTATTTCTGAGTAAAAATAGCATGCCAGTCTCTATACTATATTTTGAATTGTATTTTGATCTCTATATTAGAAAATAAGTAAATCGATCCCTGAATGAACAAATTAGTCCTTTCATCATGCTTATTTTGGCATTATATAAGCCATAATAATAAATTTACCTCTCAATCTTTACTTCTTTATTTAGTTTTATTTGGAGCAACTAGCCCTCAGTCTTACATTGCTTATGTGACACAATTTTGTCTTATATGCAACATCATCAAATAATTCAAAAATTCTAAATGTTTTTAAGAAATTCAAATTAAAAAACCGTAAAAATCCAAAAATATATTTTAAATTTGTAATAAAATTTTTAAATGTTTTAAAAAATAGAAATACAAAAGAATTATAGTTTTTTTAGAGATTTAAAAACTTAAAATTATGAAAAAGAAGGTTAAAAATTCAAACAAAAAAGTGCTTTTTAAAAAGGATTTGGGCCATCCGTATATGATATATATTGTTTATTTCGTAAATATATATATATATGAAATCAAAATTTAATTTTATGTATAGAATCACACAAAATTAAAATTCATGTCCTTAAAAGAAATTTATCCATTTTATTATGAGGCTTGGTATAATGCGAAAGCATTTGGAATATCCATGCGTTTAAATATTGAGAAGAATGGGATCTATGTATGGATATTCTTGGCTTACCTCTCCTTTATTATTAATATATGCATAATCACATGATATCTCTCCACTGTTTCCTTATCATCCCAAAAACAACCCTATTTTATTAACATATCTTTAGAGTTAAATATGAAAAAAAAATTATTAAAAATCACAAGACGAGTAACATTCACACAGAATTATAATTTCTATTCAAAATTTGCCTCTAAACTTTAAAACATTTTAATTATATCCCCAAACTAACAAGGTTATATTTATAAGGTCATTTAACCATTAAATGAGATGCCAAACCTTATGTGACATAGTTTAAAATGAAAACTCTTAATTTTGAGGTTTTCGAAACTTTTACAAAAGTTTTACTGCCCACTCTCTCTTTTTTCGGTTTTACTTTTAAAAGTTATTCCGTAACGTTATACTTTTTCTTTAAAATTTTCATTTTAAATTATGCCACATAAGATTTAATATATCATTTAAACGTTAAATTAACAATTTTAATAATTGAAGGACCTAATTTATATAATGTTGATAGTTTGGTTCAACTAACCCTACAAATAAATAAAAGCTTTTAGACTTAGGCCTCTTTTAACTTACCAAAGTAAAGTGTTGAAAACTATACTAGAGTTCATTGAATTGCACACTTAATTGCAACTAGCTTTAACAACTAGAAAAATAAATTAGAGATGGTCACAAAAGTTAGTTAAGCAATTTGGGAAAAAAATTACGTTTACGAGGCCTTGTCCTAGAGAATAATCCATTATCAATTTGCATTACCAAATTGAAACCTCATTCCTATGTATATAGTAGCTAGATCACCTCCCCAATAAAAATTTCACATCAATGAATTTACACTAAAATAATCTTTTTTTACATTAATGATTAAGGATCGTACGTACTTAATTAAATCAGGTTACAACCTAATTTCCAACTCAAGTAAGGGACGAAATGAAGTTGATCTTCTAACCAAAGGGCTATGATAGGAACAACCTATGGAAGTCCATTTGGAATATCAACTCCTTGCGAGGGGTTAAACTGTTCATTTGGAGAACTTGCTAAAATGCATTAATTAGCTTCAAAGGAGAACCTTAGGAAAAGAAATAGATTATTCTCTATAGAGTGACATCGATGTGATAGTGAGGTTGAGTTCATGGAGCATATTCTATTCCTTTGTCCCTTTGCCCAAGTAGTTTAGAGATCATCCTCTTTTTGCTAAAACCATTAGCAATTGGTTTCTCGCCACGCTTTCAATGGTGGACCAGAGTTATGGGATGATAAATCAGAGTGGACAAAGTTTGGATATAGGGCTTGTTGTTTGGATACGTTGGTGCATTTGGAAAGTGAGGAATACTTCCCTTGTTTGAGGGTGAAAATTTTGGACCTCATTGACGTAAAACCTATTATTTGAGACAACCTCAAATCTCTGAACTTGATTTTATGTTAAAATAGAATAAATTAAATCGAAAAATTTCGATTCTATGGTCAAGTTTTTACTTTTTTTCTTTTAAAAATCTATTTTGAAATTATTTGTTTATAAAAGAAAAGAATGTTAGCATTTATTTTTTTATAATCATTAATAATCTACAAAAGGTTGAATGAAACCCGATATACACATAAACAATGCTAGGAAGGAAATATATAAATAATAAAAAATGAAAACTTGCATCCTAACCCAATTAGGGTATAACATATATAATTTCTAAGCATTTGTATATATATATATTACATTGGCACATCACATAATTTAACACGAGACATATACATATAACTTTGTATACTTGTTTAACTTTAAATGTAAATTCTTTCTGGTTTTAATTTTTTTCTAATAAAAGGGTTTGAGATTTGATTAAATTAATTGTAATTTTAAGATAACTATAAATTGTATCTCAATGATAAGCATAAAATTTTTTTGGAGAACCCTTATTAGGGAGTTTAAGATGACACAAAGTACAAGGTAAGGAGATTTATTATCTCCTTATTTATTTATGCTTGGTATGAAACGACTTATTAATTAAGCGATCTCGAATAAAAAATGGAATCCAATGAGATTAATTAAGATTTACATTTGTTGATGATGATGTGTTTTTTTGTGGAGTAGGCATTGAGCAAGCAAGGATTGTGATTGAAATTCTATAGCAAATTGGTAGTTCTTAAAACTAAGTTATACTTTTCTGAAAATACAGATGTCCTAGTGGCGGATTCAATTAGCAACATGTGGGGATTTCAATGAGTCAATGATTGTGCCTCTTTTCCATAAAAGAGTACCTAACATGACGTATCAATTTATAACGGTCGAGATGCGAAGTTGTCAATGGGTATCAGAGTAACTTTAGCAAAATCAGTACTCTTCTTAGCGATTCTAAATTCTTTCATGCAGTATGCTTTAATTTCGTTGGGAGTATATATGGAATTAGAGAAATTGGAGAGAAATTTGATCTTGGAGTCCAAGAATAATACAAAGAAACTGGCCTTAGTAAATTGGAAAGGCTGTTGCCAACCAATAGCGAATGGTGGTTGGGAATTCGCAGGCTAAGTGACCATAGTAAGTCTTTCATGCTTAAATTGGATTTTAATGTTCTAAAAAACACTTATAATGCTATTTGGGTGAGAGCTGTTAAAAATAAGCACTATTAAAAAGAGAAGTGCCCAAATAACATTGAGAGGCGTAGCTGTTCTTATATTTGGAGGCCATTATCGAAGGTTTGAAAGCTGTTCTTGATAGTGTGTGTTGGGTCTATAGAGGATGGAAAGGTAATAAGGGTCAATGTTTCTAATAATCAGGATGAAGTTCATGAGAATGCTTGAGTGGTTGACTTGATCAATAGCTAAGGGAATTGGAATTGGAGTAAGATAACAAAAGCCTTAAAATATTCACCATTCTAAGGTAGTAGAAGCAAGACAAGATAGTGAACAAGTTGGTCAAGATAATTATTGTTTGGCGCTGGTCAAGGAACAAACATTTCTCAGCCTACAAGAGGTTTACCTGAGGGATTACTTAGGAATTTGTCCCCTAAGTGTAGTAAAATTTTTAAAAAATACTATAATTTAATCCTATGCACATTAACTATGTACATATATTATGATTAAATTTAACATTTTTAAGTTAATTTAATTATTAGAATAGTGCTATAATCAATTTAATTTTTATGACATGTTAAACATAATTCCAACTTTCATTACATTCTGATCGTCACAACCAAATGGTGTGACCCTATAGGATCTTGTAACGTTGAAAGTAACATTAAAACGACCATAATATTATAAACAGTGAGTGACATCTAGCAATGCATCACTGCTACCCAAGTTGCAAGACGTCGCGGTCCGGCATTGTCTTCTATGATAAATAATGGAAAACATCCCTTTGTCCTTTATATCTAGAATGAACACAAGTCATAGGAATAGTCACACTTGTTTAGAATAATCTCTTGGTTCTTGATTCCCAAGTAGACTAAAATAATCAATTAAGTGTAATATCTCATATCAACTAATTTGATCATGTCCATGCATTTTTAGTCTCACTCGATCAAGAGGCTTGAGATATTTCTCCTACTATGTAGGAGGGACAGATCATATCTTGATCACTCACATGCCACTATACAAATTGTGGCAGACCCCACACTGGTTTTTATAGTACAACCATTTATGGAAGACATTTGATTGTCTCAAAGCATACGACTCACAATTTTAAAACAATGATCATCTCAAGTCTAAGGATCATAGATAAAATTACCACTATGAGAAACATTGTGACTATTACATAATAATCCAATAACCATTCTCATGGTGAATTAGTCCAATATATACTTATGTGTTCATTTTATATCACATATCTATAACAACACTTGTTATCAATCAATCACATATTAGTCTCAATGTATTATTGTTGTCCAAGCCCATAATAATACTTGACTAATAACCTTTAAGAATGATCATATCATTCTTTGGACATTATAATTATACAATTTATTTAAACACAGAAATAAATACTGAAAACAATAATGATAATGAATTTATTAATAAATTAGGTAAATGTGTATTATTATAATCATCATATGATTGGTCTTTGGACATAGTCAACACTTTTGGTAAATTCCCTTGTTGTTGAACATGAGTCTATGCTTGCCAGAAGAAAGGACTGAGTCATTGATTCAAGCTTCTATCCAACAAAGTACATCTAATTCCAATCTCATTGTTATTGATACTAGTCCTTCTATTGCTAATGTGTTTGAAATTGACATCATTGAACCTGTCTCTGTCCTTGATAATACACCTAGTGAGAAACCCCGTATTGAGCTAGGAGAGACTAAAACTGATGATGTTGTGGTTATGGGAGTAAGCACTTGTACTGGCACCGGAGCAAAGACATACTTCTCAAGTGTCGTTCGAGAAGAACTTTGTATTAGAAGATGGATTATATTTTAGTTATTTTATTAAAAGTGAACAAACTAATCCTAATGCATTAAATTAAAGAGCAAATGAATTGTTCCATTAAAAATTTTATTAATTTCTGCAGTTAAGTAATAATGTGACTAATGGAGCAAGTAGGTAGGGATACATAGCATGCCACATGCACCTCATGTTTGACACATCAGAAAATATTTGAAAAAATAAAAAACATCCTAAAAATAATTACTTTTTTAAAAAGTTATTAAAAACCCCACATCAAGAATTAACATTGATTTGTCTAGGTTTATTTTAGATGTGGTTTTTCAAATATTTTTAAAAAAAATTATAAAATATATAGAAAATTATTTAAAAATTATCAAGAATTATAATAATTTTTTAAAAAAGTATTAAAATTTAATAAAAGTTATTTAAAATTACATTAGACATTTGAATTGCAAATTAATAATCATAATTGAGTTAAAATTTATTTAAATATTTAATAATTATGATGATGAATTACTATAAATATTTAAAAAAATTGAAATGAAAAATAACTTGAAAAATAGTGTAAAATTTAATTGAAGTGAAAGCTTTTGTTTTAATTAAGTAGTTGTTTCCTCCCTTTTTGTCCACTTAGTGGAACAATATGAGAATATATATATATTATAAATTAGGACAAAAAAAACCAATAAAGATTTAAGGGAATATGATCAAAGTATAAATATTGTTCACTGGAAAAACAAAAAGTTATAGATTCTATTATTTTGGATTTGTAGTTTGGTTAGGGCTATTTTATTTTTGGTTATTTATTTTTAATTAATTAAATTTTTAATATTTTTATTAACTTTTAATAATTTCAGTAATTTTTTATAATTATTAATATTCTTAAATAATTTTCCATATTTTCAATAATTTTTTATAATTATTTGAAAAACCACATTTAGGATGAGCCTGTACACATCAGCATGAGGTACACATGACACTTCATGTGTCGTTGCCTACTTGCTCTGTTAGCCACGTTATCACTTAACGATAGAAATAGATGAATTTTTTTAATGAAATGACAAGTTTTTTTTAATCTAACATACAAGTGCTAATCTACCTATTTTTTCAGTAGAAGAAATAAAATACAATCTGACTCCTAATACAAAAACCTTTATAATACTTTTACCACAATATCTCAATTTGGTATGCTAATTTGTTGAAAGCTAGCAAGCAAAAGATATTGCTTTGTCACTGTCCATTTTTTTTATGACAATCCAATGATTTATCTCTTTAACCTTTAGATTTCGTTTTCTCAAATATATCGACATTGTCACATAATCTCTAACAACATGAACCATGAGGTGTGATATTGTGGTGATTGTTCACCTTATCCCTTAATATTATGGTCGTGGATTTAATACTATTTGTGGGAATGAGCCCATTTCATGACTAACTGTTACCTATTTAGAAAACACCCGTAACGAAGAAATTAATCACTACTTCCAAAATTGTGAAAAGAAATTATAAAATTATGGAAACTAATGAAGAATTTATAGAATTCCCAAACTAATTTTCGTCAGAAATGGTAATTTTTGTGAGAAATGATTAGTTTTTGTCAAAAACGGTAAATTTTGTCAGAAATGGTTGGAAACAAAATCAGGGGGCTTTAATATTTAAAATCCAGCATAAACTCTATTTAAGCCGTAGAGGTAACACAATCAGAAGCACAAAAGAAAATATTACTAAAGTAAAAAAGTAAATATTGTGTTGAAAAATGGAAGAACAATTGATATTTGCGTGGGCAATGATATTCTGCATCGCCATAGCGCCCGTCTATGGGGAATACTATTCCAAGACTGTTACACCTAGTTCAAAGGCGGAAAAAGTGACCAATCTTCACTTCTTCCTCCACGATACCCTCAGTGGAGAAAACCCTAGTGCAGTTCTGGTAGCCCATGCTAACCTCACCAGGAAAGACCATTCCCCAGTTCCGTTTGGCAGCTTGTTTGCTATCGATGATCCGCTCAGAGTAGGGCCTGAACCAACATCCAAGATAATCGGCAACGCCCAAGGACTGTACCTATCATCCAGTCAAGATGCTTCCAAGTTTACAATAGTTTTGTACGCTGATTTTGCGTTTACGACTGGCAAGTTTAAAGGGAGCTCCTTCAGTATATTCTCTAGGAATCCGGTGACCGAAGCTAAACGTGAAGTGACAATCGTGGGAGGGAGAGGTCGGTTTAGGATGGCTAGAGGGTTTGCCCATATTAAGACCAGCTATTTCAATGCTACTACAGGAGATGCTATTCTCGATTACAAAGTTACTTTATATCATTATTAAAACCATAAGAATGCAGAAATACAGGAATCCAATCATGAGAGAAAATTAATATTTTCCTAAGACTGAAAATGTGATATCATAATTAATACTTGTTATGATTCTGTGAAGAATTGGGGAATAACGCTAGTGATCCCATAATATACATTTTATCTTCCTTTACAAATACTGCTTACTTTCCAAGGGATTTCTATTAATTATTTATGGTGTTTATATGAATGATTCTGAAATATTTTGATGGCAAATTTGTGACAAAATAGCTAAAAATAATAGAGAAAAGGGTGAGATGGTAAGGCAAACTTATTACACGACCCAGACAATAGCATTACTGAATTCATATCATATTTGTGTTATGAAATAATGAAAGGAAAAGACATAACTAAAGAGAGAATATGAAAGAGATACAAGAGTGATAAATGAGAGAATTTTTTTATTTCATTCCTTGTGTATACCTCTACAAGCCTTGCACATGCCTCTATTTATAGTTCTTCTAACATAATACAATCCCTTAACTTATAAAGAATAAATAGAGGCTTAATTACAATATAAAAGCTACATAATTCCATTGGAGAAATTTTAAATTTTTTGAAAATTTTAAGCAAAAATGAAAAATAAGCAAACAAAACACACAAAAATAAAGTCCATGTATACCCTACGCTTAAGTTATACATTATCCTCAATGTGTCCACTTACTAAAGATAAGTTTGAGAAATTCCATTGGTAAAAGGTGATGTGCAAAAAATTTTTTAGGTCCTCTTCAAACTTCGTTGAAAGCTCAAAAATGTTGTGTAACTTCCGGTGAGCGAACCTACATAGAAAAACATATAAAACACACCAAAATAAAATATGCAATAATAAAGAAAGAAAAACAAAAACAAAAATAATCATCCAAGTTCAAAATGAGTTCTCAGTTATGAGTCTTCACTACTCATCCAAAATTCCTCTATCATGTTCCACTTTCATGGGTTCCCCAACATCTACTTAGTCAACACACAATGAAATCCAAATACATAACCTCTTGAGGTGTGTCAAACGCCCTTCCAAAATAATGTTCGACTCGTTGTCCATTTGCTTGCTACAAAAATGGGATCCTTCATCACTTAAAAGTTCTCCTGGAGTTCCAAATCTAGAGAAAATGTTTTCCTTGAAGAATTTCACCACTGGTTTCGTATCATTTGTTGGTATCACAACCACTTCCACCCATTTAGAAATATAGTTCACCTCCAATAAAATGTAATGATTACCAAAAGAACTTTGGAAACAAACTCATAAATTCAATTCCTCAAACATCGAACATTTTCACTTCCAAAATTCCTCTTTAGGGCATCTCATCTCGTTTGGAGATATTTCCTGTATGTTGGCAACAATCACATTTTCTTACAAACTCATAAGAATCCCAAATCATGGTAGGCCAATAAAACCTCGAATGTAGCACTTTTTGCGCCGTTCGCTTGCCTCCGAAATGATCTCTACAAGGTGAAGCATGACATCCTTCTAAAATCTTGACAACTTCTTCCTCTACCACATAACGAAGAATTAGTTTATCAGTACACTACTGGAAGGCATACGATTCCTCCCAAATGTAGTCCCTTGCATTATGCATAATCTTTTGCTTTTGTTGAGTCGAGGCATTAATTGGGAAAAAAAACCCTTCTACAAAACAGTTCACAATACCAACATATCATGGTGCCGACGATGGCTTCCCTTACACTTGACAACACTCTAAACGGAATAATTGTTCATCAATGAAGCTCTCGTTAATAGCATTGTTACCACTCAACTCTTCATCAGTGAAATGTCTACTAAGGAACTTTACAATTATAATTAACATATATCCACCAACGTCATTAACAAACATATGTACACATATCATATAAGTGCACCTTAAGTGTCTTCACATACTCATGATCAAATCAAAATTAATAAAGGCCTTATGAGCATGTTCATTTTCACATGTAGTCACCATAGATGCTTTACATTTAAATACACATTTACACATTTTTTTAGGCCTTATGCATATCCATTTCATTTAATAGTTTCCAATAGAGAAAATTCATATTTACCTTAGTCTTTATCTTTTACATGACAAAACTCATGTTTTAACATGGTGTCGACTCTATCGACTAAAGGTAGGAAAATAACCAATATGTCTTATTTATAACCATAGTGGCATTTACTCACATTTTTAAAACTTTTAAAACTTGTAAAATTTTAAAAAAGGGGCATTGGATTATGTATTGGAAGAGAGAGCCAAAACTTTTAAAACTTTGGGCTCGAAACTTTTGATTTTGGGCCTTTGGAGCACTTTAGCATTTTTAAAGTGAAAAAAGGGGGGAAGAACCCACACCATTAGCTGGCAGCAGCCAGCCAAACCCCTTATGGAAACCCTTCTTTCTTCTCATTTTCTTATCTTTTCTTCTAAGATCAAACCATTTCTTAGCATCAAAACTTTTGATTTCTTGATAAAATCAAGTAGGAAACTTAATTCTAATCTCAATTCCTCCATCAACTTCACCATTCAAGTCAGAGAGAAAATAGAAGCTAGTGAGAGAAAGTTTCATCAAGGTAATAAATACTAATTTCCATTAACAAGCTAGGAAAGCTTGTGTATTAATTTTGGATATGTTTTTTGTGTACATGGAAAATGAGGAGATGTTGACATTGAGCTTCCAAGTTAAGATGATGATGATGGAAACAAGTTTTTGGAGGCATGATACTGTATTTAAGAGCATCCAAGAGATAAGTAACTTTGGATACTCCTACTTATTCTACGTTATTATATTAGGAAAAAAATGATAAATTTATGTAATAAATGTGAAAATGATAGTGAAATGTATGCATGCAAATGTTATGAAATAAGTCATTAATATGTGTTACAGAAAAAATACGTTATAAGCTAATCAAATGAAATGGGAAACTTTGGTTGCTATGAAAGTGATAACGAGTATATTTGGATATGTAGGAACATGTATGAATCATGTTAGTTAAATCAAAATTTTAATAATGTCATTATGTCCAAGTAATGCAATGAATTGCAAATTCTTGCAAAATTTCCACAGATTCAATATAAGGTAAAAATGTGAAAATGGTTATATGAAATTAATGAATATATATATGATGTATAATCGAGATCATAAATTTAATATGTTATAACATGGAAATGAAATCATATGAAAAATGTGTATATGAATTGTCATGTGGTGATGATGTGTGATATGGATTTTGTAATACAATAGGGATTAGTGAAATAGTGAAGGTATAATTGGCATGTCAATAAGGATTAGTGTGCGTTCTTTGTGTTAGAAGCTTTACGGCACTACACATAAGTGCATAATAAGGCTCTAATGCTTGGTGTGATGGTTGGGTTGCACTTATTGTGCAACAAATGTACGATGTTCAGTTGGAATCCTGAATATTTAATTTTATTTTACTAAGGTTTAATAAAGTCAAAGTGCTTAAAATTGGCTAAGAAGAACTATAAGTGAATGTTTCTTGTTATAATCGAAACAAAAAAAAGTCACATGTGCTAAGTATATATTAGTGTCAATGAAAAGATTATAAACTTGGTCAAATATGAAAGGATTGATTAAGGGAATACATGTGGACCTAAAAGTGAGTGAATAAGAGAATAACTAGAAAATTAATTAAATGAAAACATATTTAGGGCCAGTTCTCATTGCTTTTGAAAAGTGCTATGAAAAAATGCTTTTGAGAAGTGCTTTTAAAAAGTTTGGTTTAAAATTTGAGTGTTTAGTTTTGCTGTCAAAAATTGCTTTTGAGAAATAAAATGTCCATTTTAGACATGTTATTATCAAGTAACAAATATGCATTTAAATAATATTTAAATTAGTTAATATTATTATATTTTAGTAAGAATATAAAAAAATATTATAACTTGTTGTTAATATTTTAATATATGAAATATAAATTTTAAATATTTTTAAGCAATAAATATTAATTATTTATAAAATTTAATTAGAATATATAAACTATATTTTAAATATTTAAATATAACCATTAAATATTTATAATTAGTATTTTAAAAAATATTTTTTTTATTTTTAATTAATGATTTTAACACATTTATAATTAAGCACCAAGAAAAAAAGGAAAATACTCTGTTATTGGAGGGGTGAAAAAGTAATTAAGCACTAAAAATGCTTTTGGGAGAGGAAAAGCTAAAAATTTCAGCAAAAAACAGCTTGTTCTTCACAGTTTTTCTTCCAAAAGTGATTTTAGAGTCAGAAGTGTTTTTTTTAAGCAATGAAAAACTGGCCTTTACATGTCTTAGGCCTAATGAATGAATCTTTGTTCTTTTTATAAACAACCTATAAAAAGTGTAACTTCATAATTGGCATAAGTTATAAGAAATGGTAAAGTAGGTTTATCTATGAATGCTCATTGAGTTTTTTAAGCTCATGCGACGAAAAGTATAAGGTTCGAAATTGGGAGCTTCGTATCATCAATTATCCTGAGGTTATACATAGTTATTTTGGATGTTTTTTATAATAGAAATTGACATGTACAGAAGAACTTATTTTTTATATTGTAATTGTAGAATTTGAGTTGTAACTCGAGTCTTTTTTATGTTTTTAATTAAGACATTTTTTCATGGTTTACTTTAAATGTGTTTATGGCTTGAATTATGAGTTTGAATAGGTTTTGAAATTGAATTATAATGTTTGATTCTTAATGAAATGATATGGTGATGTTTGAACATGTTTTTCTGCTTAAATTTTAGCTTAAGGGGTCTAGGGTCCAATACCTTTTCCTTAGGTGTCGATATCCAAGTTGATGTCAAAAACTACATTACATGAATTTGGGTACCTACCTTAGGTACTGATACCTTGGACCCTGGATAGTGCCCCCACACTATTTTGATCATTTTAAGTCCTTCAAGGCTCGTACTTGATCCCATGCATCTCCAATCACCCAAAAAATATTTTTAAATAATTTTAAGTTGATTTCATAACCTTCAAAATGTTTTTATATTATTTTTATGATTTTATTTAAATTTTTCAAAGCTTTAAATTTTGATAAAACTCCTATTTTCCTCCACCCGAATGACTTTGTTTAAACTGGTGGGCTTCAAACAATTATTTTATGATTTAGATGTGCCCCGTAAGTTTTAAAATACTCAAAATAATTAATAATAAATTTTAATTATTCTAAAATCCACATTGAAATGTTGTAAAATGAAGGCTTTTATAAAAGAAAATTTTGGTTAAAGCTTGAAAGTGCTCTAATAGCACCTCCTACTCGTACAGTGCGTCAAAATAGGTGGGGGATGTTACACTTGAAATTTGGGATATAATTAATTTATTTTGGGTTTGGTAATAATGGATATATTATATGGGTTTGGGCTTAGTGTAATATATGTGGGTTTTGAAATAAATATTTTAAAATAAGTATTAGGTTTATAAATTTAATAAGAAAGATAAAAGTTATTCAATTGTCAATAAAATATAATAATAAAGAATAAAAGATATTTCTATCAATTCATATGCATATCATATAATAATAAATTTTACATCCAATAAGTACTTCAATTATTTTATATAAAAGAACTCTAATGAATAAAATATATTTTCATCAATTCATATGCATATTATATAATAAATTTACATACAATGAGCATTTTAATTATTTTATATAAAAAATCCCTATTAAATATATGTAATTTATGTTTTTTATAAGACAAATCTAAATTGTGTTGTTATCAATTAAAAATAAAATGAATTATTACAATCGAAATTGAAATATTTATAACTTAAAAAAATTCAAAATTATTTGAATCCATCAAAGCCCACTCAATGGATAGTGTGATATATCTCCGACAAGCTTCCAACCCAATCGAGCTTCCGATAATCATTTCAATGCATCTAATAATTATACATATTACCAATAATAAAACACATATTTATATAATATTCATCACCAAATAACATTCACTTTACTTAAAATTATACATAATATAATTCATATGAACTTACCAGGCTAAATTATAGAAATATCATAATTCAGAGACATTTTAGTAATTTTCTATTTTCCTCGAATTTTCACTCAATCTTGATCTAAATTAACATTTCATTCAATTTATTAATTTAAATAATAAAACAATTCATTTCATGCAATTTGGTCACTTTTGAATTTTTTACAAAATTACCCTTAAAATTTTACTTTTATTCAATTTAGTCCCTAAACCTAAAACATGCGAATTAGCCATTTTTAATGAAAACTCATGCTAGTTGAATAATCATATATTTTCCTCCTCCTCCTCTCCATTCCACATCCTTAATGTATATAACATGTTTATATGTAACATTATCTATAACTTCACTATTTATTTATATGTTCATTCAAAGTTATCTACTTGAGTCATGGTCACTAAATTATTTATATTTTGAGCAACAGAACTCTGAATTAAGATCCGCTAAATTTATATGAAACTAGGATCACATATTTTCTTACCATAAAATTTTCAGAATTTATGGTTTATCCAATAAGTACAGTTTATTCTTTAAAGTCATCCCTATTCTGCTGTCTGACAGTTTCAACCCTTCTTCACTAAAAATTAATTTTCTCCTCGTACAGGATTAGGATAATGTTCTCGTTTGTTTCTATTAAAATTAGACTCACTAAGAATTTAAAAATATAAATTTATGCCCCTAATTATTTTTATAAATTTTTAATGATTTTCCAAAGTCAGAACAGGGGAACCCGAATTCATTCCGACATTGTCTCACAAAATTTATTATATTTCATGATTTACAACTCCATTGCTTACACCATTTCTTCTACAAGAAACTAGACTCATTAAGCTTTAATTTCATATTTTATTTATCTTCTAATTTGATTCCCAAAATTTTTGGTGATTTTTTAAATTTGGACTACTGCTGCTGTCAAAAACTGTTTTAATGCAAGATGTTGATTACTAAGTTTAAAACTCCCTTATTCCTTTTCTCTATAATATTTCCCATAACTTTCTCTTATTTCTCTTCACTAATAAATCAAGAACATAAGACCTTTGTAGAAGCCCAAATTTGCTGGGCCCATTGTCCAAATAAAATAAAATACAACAAACCCAAAATTCAATCCCAACTACCCAAACCTTAAAGCCTAAAATAATCAGTCCACAAACTTAAAATTTCAGCAGCAAACCCTAGCTGGCCGCCGCATGCCTTACGTGGCCTCCTCGTCTGCCACGCCTCCACTCACACGCTTCTGCCACCACTGTCGGCCACGGGCACCTGCAAAGCCAACAAGTAGACGCAACAACAAAGAAAAAATAATGTAAAAAAGCAAAATAGAGATAAAAGCATTGGTAATCGGGTTAGAAAAACCCCAAGCACTGCTCATGTATCTTCTTCTTCGTTTTTTGACGAACAGAGAAAATAAAAAAGAAACACAGAAATTTTGAAAGGATTGAATCCTTGTTATTTCTTCTTCGTTTTCCTTTTTTATTTATTTACTTGTTTTATCTTACATTTTTTTCTTCTTTTGCAAATCTATTTTTAATAACTATAATAAAAAATCAAAAGCGAAAGAGGGGGAAGAGAAACTCATCGGAGTTGGCCGTGACCGCGCCGCCAGTGGGTCTCTCCTCCGTCGCCCGATTCGGGTCCAAGGAGGTCAACGGTCTCCCCTTCGTTTCACTTCTCGCGGGTTGAGAGAGCTTGGCTCTCAAGGACGCCGTAACAGGGGTTGATGGGCCCATCGTTTTCCGTTGTCGGCCGTTGGCTAAGGCGGCGGCGCGACCATTTCGTTACCAGAGACCATAGGTCAGAGGTGTGGGGAGTGTTGAGAGATTGTGAGGTTTTTTTTACTTTGAATGGCTGAAGGAGTAAAAAAACTTTAGTTTTTGTAAAGAAAGTGGAACGGCGCTGTTTGATGGGGGATTTGTGCATTCTATGCCCTAATGGGTAATTTATGAATTTAGTCCCTCCATCTTGCGCTAAAGTGCAATCTAACCCTTTTATTCTTAATTTCGGCCACTAAATTTTGCGCATGCTCCAATTTAGTCTTGTGCAGACTGAAGCGCATAAGAGACGGGGAATATTGCACAATCGGTCCCCCATGTCCTCAGCGCAATTTATTTCGGTCCCCATAGCCACCTGTTTCATGTATTTGCAGTTTAAGACCCTTTTTTATTATTCTGTTTCAACCACATGCTTGATACGTTTAATTTTTTTTCTATATACTATTTTATCATTATTTGTTTTAAGCCTTTATATTTATTCTTTATTTGAAATTCTTTTACATTAAAATTTTTCATATATTTTATAAAAACTGTTTCTTTTATTGTTTAAGATTTTCTTTTGTATATTGTTTTATCTTAAACTATTTTAGATTGACTAGTATTTATCTCAAGTTTTTATTTTTATTTTTTTTGTTTATTTATTTGGTTTAAATTCATATATTATCATCTTATGTATTATTATCTATATTAAATATTTTAATATTCATAATTTCAAATTGTTCATACATTTTTATAATATATATATTTACGTACATACTTTTCATTTATTATAAATATATATTTTTTATATTTTATATTTCATATCTTTATATACATAGATATACATAAATATACACATTTTAATTCATATATATATATGTACTTGTACATGTTTAAATATATTTTTCATATTTCATAATTCTTATATACTTACATATATGTATACATATTTTACTTCACATACATATATTTTTATATTATTACAATTTGTAAATATATACACATACATACATATATTCTATTCTTAGTTTTATTTATTTGTTTCATTGTCTTGGTGTTTTGCGTGATGTTTACCTTTTCTTATTACGTGTCTCTTATTTTCATCTTATTTTATTTTGTGTTGCTTCATTTATTGTTGCTGCAATTTAGTTATCAATATCACATCATTATTATTGTTGTATCCCATTATTTGTCTTTCAAATATTTCGTCCACACGGTTACTTTACATTATTTCACTATTACTCTATCTTACATTATGTTCTAGAAAAAACATATTTGTTTGCTCCTATACGATGTTTAATAAACTAAGCATATATCATGTTAAATATCACGATAGTTCTTACTCAAAATTCCTCAAAAGGAAAATTTTTTCAAAACGAGACAATGTTTTGCGTTTGGAAAATCGAGAAAACATGCCCTAACGTGCTGGGTTTCGTTTTCTCGTTCGACTAAATAGCCAAATATCCTCTTAAAACTTCAAAGTATGGTTTCATTAAACTATAAGGTGATCTTGGTTTCGATGGTTTAGAGTATCGTGTCTTAACGTGCTGGATGTGATATTCCTTCAGAACAAGAGAATCTTAAATTTCAATTCATGTTATCCGAGTTTCTTTTAAGGATCGTATTTTTAAAACTCTTCGAAGTTTTCAATTTTCGACACTAAGACACTAATTAATCAACTAGGTACCAATTTTGGGCGCATCGAGAGTGCTAATCCTTCCTCGTGCGTAACCGACTCCCGAACCCATTTTTCTGAATTTCGTAGACAAAAATCGTTGTTTTAATAAAATCTAAATCGTTTATTAAAAACAACCGTTTTACGAGGTGACCCGATCACACCTCATCAAAAAAGATTGGTGGCGACTCCCATTTTTCGTTTTATTTTCAAAATCCAAGTCGACCCCGTTTTCATCCAAAAAATGGTGTCAACAACCTTATTTAAGAAAGATCTACTATAACATCATTTCTATGCTTTTTCAATAATATCAAACTTAAAAATATATTGAAATCTTGATGTTCTTACCTTGTCTTATTAGTTTCAACCTTAAACTTGATTTTCTCTCTCCTCCAGCTTCTCTTTCTTGAATCTAACTTGATGTTCTAGCTCCCCATAGTCTCCTTGTTATCTTTCTCTCTTGATGGATATGGAAATTCTTTTGATTTCTAAGTGAAAATGATGAGTATTTGGTGAAATGACCAAATTGTAAAGAAAAGAAAGTTTCTTTCTTTCTTTTCTCTTCATACGTTGGATGCATGAGAAGAAGATGATGATTCTTCATCTTTCCTTCCATATATATACTAAATAGAATAATAATAAAATAATAAAATATCATTTAAAAATCAAATTAAAATATTAATAAACTAATATTTATTTATTTATTTAATCTAAAATATCTCCAACATCATCATTATCTTCTAGATTTCCCTTTCTTCTAATTGACCATTTTGCCCTTTATGATCTTTAAAAATTTCATCCTTGAGTCATCACTTAATTTGGTGAAATTACGATTTAGCCCCTCATAATTCTTCACCTATTCAATTTGGTCCCAATTCGTCCATTTTCCTTAGTTTCTAGATTATTCCACCCTTAAAATATTTACACTATTGGTCTTTTAACTTTTTCATATTTACACTTTAACCCCTCAAATTTTGAGTATTTACTCTTGGGCAATAAAATTTTTCTCACTTTTACGATTTAATCATTTCTTGAATTAATATGTCATAATATACTTCCCAATGTTGACATAATTCAAAATTACCCTTTTTGTCACTTTATTTCCTTATTTTACTATATAAATGATATTATCTTACTTTCTTACTGTAGTAATTTTCGGGGTATTACAAAAACTAAACCCAAAAAAAATCCAGAGTAAAAAAAAAATAGAGCCTGCCTATTTACCAGCTCTACCATTTTTATGACACCCCACACTCGACCTTGTCACCAATTCCAAGTGTGTGACGTCACATTACGTTGCCGAAGCAACTCATACTAACTTTTATTTCATTTATTATGTTACAAGAAATAAAATAAAATAAGTCTCATATATTTCTAACTATACATATAAATGTGTTCAATAATTGTCAAATAAAGTCATTTAATGTATTTGGGGATTAAACGGAATCAAATTCGGAGTTACTATTCAAATCTAAACTCTAAATACCAAAGTCCAATAGTGTTGTCTCAAGAAAATGATACCATGTCTCGAGACAGGTTTTTCTAATGTGTCTATTTTTGCTTCGATATGGATATGTCTTGAAACACCAGGTCCATGTCTCAAGACTAGATCTTTCATATTTTGAGATAAGGCTTGAGACAAATTCACTATTTTCTTAATTTAACTTTGATTTTTTAATGTCTCGAGACAAGGGGTTCTTGTCTCGAGACCAAGAACAGGGAAAATCTATTTTATCTTCGAAGTGTCATTGTTTCAAAACATAAGCCATTCTTTCTTAAGACTTCTTTGATCAGTCTTGAGACCTAAAGCAATGAAATGCACCAAATGGTCAATTTTGTTCTTGTGGTCTTGAGACATGTTCGTGGTAATATTGAGACAAGAGAGTCACTTGATTACTTACAAAAACAATGCACTTGTGTCATGAAACAAGTCTTGAGACAGAATGACTTGTGTCTCGAAATAAGGGCACTTTGAAAATAAAATAGATTTGCCCTATTCCAAGTCTCGAGACAAGAACCCATCATCTTGAAACATCCAAACATTGAAGCTAAATTAAGAAAATAGGGGATTGGTGTCTCGATCCTTGTCTCGAGGCATGAAAGATCTAGTCTCAAGACATGGATCAAATGTCTCGAGACATCCACATCGAAGCAAAATTAGTGAAATTGGAAAAGCCTATCTTGAGACATGGTATCATTGTCTCAAGGCACACTGCTGGACTTTGGTATTTGGAGTTTAGATTTGAATCTTAACTTCGAATTTTATTTAGTTTAATCCCCAAATGCATTAACTGACTTTACTTGACAATCATTGAGCACGTTTATATGTATAGTTGGAAATGTATGAGACTTAATTTGTTTGATTTCCTGTTACACGATAAATGAAACAAAAATTGATATGAGTTGCCCCGATAATATAATTTAATGCCACATATTCAGACCTGGTGATCGGATTGGGTGTGAGGTGTCACAATTTTGGTTGTTTTTAGATCAAGATGCCCATTCAAGTAAAAAAAATTGTGTTCTTAAAAACAACAATTTTTTTCAAATTTTTATTTTTTTCTCAAATTTTATATTAAAAATTTCAAATTTGATATAAAAGTTTTTGTTTTAATTTTTAGTTCCTTTTTCAAACTTTTATAATATCTTAAATTTAAGGGATTTTTTTTCCAGTTTTTTTCATATATTTTTTTAAATTTTTAGATTTTTATGAAATTTTTAATATTTTGGAAATTCTTATAACTTTTTTTTTAATTTTTTAAATATTGTAAGATTTTTTTACTTATTATTTTTTCATAATTTTTTTGAAATCACTATAACTTTTAGAATTTTTTAGAAACATTTAAAAAATATTTTTATAATTTTTAATTATTTTCTAATGTGATATTAAGATAAAGGGTAAACTACCAAAGGCCACTAAATTATTAGAAAGTTTACGTTTTGGTCACACAACTTCAAAAAGTTACAAATTGATCATTGAACTATTTGCAAGTTTTCATTTAAGTCACTAAGTTTGTTAAAGTCAATGTTGTATGGCCTTATCTATTTGCACCACCTACACCAATCGAAAGCTCTCTTTCCCATTCTCTTCTATATATTTTTTTTCATGAAAAAACTTTGAACGTTACATAACTGCGAACCAAAATTCAAACAACTTTCTTTTCCGATCTTTGACGCTAACCGTCAGATTGACTTAAATCTAAAGTATGTTCTTCCACTCGTCAATGAGTACTGATCCATTGTACCTATTGTCGAATTATCTCTTGGAGCTCAAACTAATTGGACTTAAAAAAAGGAAACTTAATAGCCATAGGCTTAAATGAAATATTTTTAATAGTTGAATGATCATTTTATAACTTTTTAAAGTTAAATAATCAAACGTAAATTTACTAATAATTTAGTGGCCTAAAATTTAATTTACCTTAAAATAAGATAACGTTAAGTCAACAAACTCAATCACGTGAATTGTCACGGGGACAAGAAAAGTGCCAAATTAGTGAAAGTTATCAGCTAACGGTTTCTATCCACGAGGGCTTTATTGATTGAAGAAAAAATTCGAGTACTTATTAGATGCAATAAAATAATGAAGACTTAATTGATTTTTACATTATTTCTTAAGGGGTATTTTATAGTATTTAGCCTTCTATCTCTTTTATTTTCATTTTTGTTCTTTCTTTAATTAATTAATTAATTAAATTTCCACATTTTCTCACATATAAATTTTTTTGGTACCTCAAGAGTCGAGACTCTATCAATAGAGCATGAAAATCTTAATTATTACTTAATTTTTTATTGTAATTAGGATATTCAGTGTCGAATGATTAATTTTCTCATCCCAGAAATTTTTTTTAAAAAATAAACGATTAATCATGAAATATGTTTTGTTCCTATAAGTGGAGATCGAACTCCCAGCCATACTAATAGATAAGATGAGCGACCATTATACCATACCTCATGATTATTTATTATTGATATTTTAAAACCGTTATTTTTCGTGGTTATTATTAATTAAAATCTAAAATTACAAAAATTGAACTATTGGTGACTGTCCCCCCCCCCTCCTTTTTTTTTTCCTTTGATAAAATGGGTAGATGTCTCTTTCTTATAGTTAGATTGGAGCTTTTAGCTTAATGGCTTGTCAATTAATTCAAACATCATATCAAGGTACAAAGAATGGGGTGATATATATGTATATGTATATGCATGTTTGGCTCTCTATCACTAGGGACCACTAAAAATAAATAGCCTCCAAAGACCAAGACAACTTTATTTAATCCAACAAACATTACAACATTGAAGGCCAACCAACTATCTTGGCTTTGGCTAACCCATTTATTTAGTTTTCCTGAAAATAATATCATAATTGACTTTGTATCCTGCTTCTAAATTTGGATTAATAGTAATGATTGTCGAGATTATTTAAGTAGAGATAGTGATTTCCTTTTTATAAAAAAATGTAATATTTTGTTTTTGAGAAATTTAAGTAATATTTTTATTTCTTGGTAGGACTACCAAATTCTTCTGCGTATTAAGAACCTAATGGTTGCATGCATTTTTCATGATCTATTTAAAGCTTATCTTAATTTTACCCAAAAAAAAATCTTATTTAAGTACAATCCATACCTGTAAACTTACATATATATATGTATATAAATATAATTATACACAAGAAGAAATCATGTTTCATTGTTATATACATATATGCTAATGAATCAGTGACCCAATGCATAAATTGAGGCCTATTTAAACAAAAATAGTATCCATGAAAAATTTGTTTGGGAGAATGGAAGGTGTTTAAATGTTAGAGGTACTACTTTCTTTCCATTTTATTCTTGTGTAATTTATTTTAACAGTTGTAATATACATATAGCTCTTAAGTTTCAATTTCTATAAATATATACTTTATATATATACTTACACACACTTACTTGGTAAGTGGTAAGTTGATGAGAAAAATCTAAATAAACTTTTAGTTTTTAATATAAAAAACTTAATTATCTTATACTTGTATGATTGGTTAGTTAGCAAAATTTTGGAAGGTTTTAAGTAGCTACAATACTACCTCGCTGTCTCTGGTTATATTGTTGTTACAAGTTAACCGGACATTAATTTCATTATGATTTGTTGATTTTGTATAATTTTGTATATGATTTTTTTTGAATAATTTTATTATAGGTTCTAATCATTTCTGCTCCTTTTGACATAATGCTTAGAACTATTCATAGCCCCTCGTAACTTATAAATAAAAGGATAATGCACTTCAACGCACTTGAACCCATATCCTCCCGCATTGGCAGAAAAATAAAAATAAAATTGATTTTATTAATTATTTTCTCACCTATTACACTATGGATCAAACAAAATTCTCAAGGAAGAAAGGTTGTTGAAAAAGAAAGAGCTAATACTACAAAGAAAATGGTTTATGCAAAGTTCAAAATAAACATAAACATAGGGATTTAAGAAGAAAAAAACATAAAAACTAAACAATATTTTGAGTTTACAGTTCATAGATGTGCCAAAATTTCAAACTTAATGATATATCACCCATCAAACCTATTGCTTTCTCAGATAATCACAATGGCAAAAACTTCTCCTGCTGTTACATTGATATTAATCAAATGTTGGATTTGGACATGATTAAGATTTAGACACCAAGCTTTAATTAATGAAACAAGTACAAGCTAAAGAAGTGGCTTAATTTGGCTGCTGCTACTGTTTATTATTGGTTATCTATCTATCATTCACATCTTTTTCTTAGCAAATTAATGAAAAATGTTAACGAAAGAGATATGTGAGATGTATAAATCATATATTTGTTTCCATTTAATCCTTCATTATCCAACCCCATGCATTCAGTCTATTGTTCATCTTTCAATTTTAATGATAATACTGATGTTTTACACCTGAGGCCATCTTGTTGTCCACTCCATCATTTGTATTTTGATTCCTTTACCCTATTGTGATCTAGAATGGAGTAAAAACATTAAGCTTAATTTTTTTTTGAAATAATAAAATGTAATCGAATTAAATTCACAAGAGTCAAAGATTTAAATATATAATTACGTATGGTGGGTCTTGAGCCTAAATACTTTCGAAGCATATGATTAGAAATTAGGCTTTCATTCCACGCATTCTAAACTTTAAATTTTTTGTTTTCCATTCTTATCTGTAGGGGTGTTCAAACGGTTAACTGAACCGAAATTTTTTCAAACAAAAATCAACCG
The DNA here is from genome assembly GCF_007990345.1 of Gossypium hirsutum. Taxonomy (NCBI): domain Eukaryota; kingdom Viridiplantae; phylum Streptophyta; class Magnoliopsida; order Malvales; family Malvaceae; genus Gossypium; species Gossypium hirsutum. Next base: position 4,346,330 of record NC_053443.1, read on the forward strand.
AAACGAAATTTATATGGTTTTTTTTAGTTAAAACAAGTATAAAACATATAAAAAATAAATAAATTGATAATGTTCGTTTCACCTAATTACCTGAATTAAAACTACATATAATTTGTATTATTAATTATGAAGTTTGATTAATTACTCGATTTTGAACCGAATTAACTGATAACTAAATTTTCAAAAAATCATTAACCGACCTCTGACTGAATTAGATTGGTTAACCAACCGGTTAACCGAATTAAACCGATTCGACTAATTAATTCGATTTTAACTAAAATTTGAACATCCCTATTTATCTATTAGATAAGTAGCAAAACAACAAATATTAATTTAACATATCAAATTTGAAAAAATGTTGATAGTTAAATCAATATAAAGTTTAGGTCAACAACGAGCCATAAATTTTGGTGATCAAATTATGAATTTTCAAAGTTTAGTAACTAAAAAAATTTTCTTGAAAAGTTAAGCAGTTAGAACTATATATATATATTTAAAATTCAAAATTATAATAGCATGAGGACAATTCTATGTTAGAAGACATGGTAATATGTGTTGTGCCACCATCATATCATTCAATCATTCTATGTTAAAAATACATAATTATAAATTAATAATATATGATTTATAATTTACTAATAAATAATTTTGTTTATAATTTAAAAATAAATAATTATAAATTAATAGTATTGAAGGTCTAAGTTATTAATATGTTATTAAATTTATTACTAAAAATAAATTATTAAATCTTTACTAGATGATTGATAATATCTTAACCTAGCTTAGCTTCAATGTTTGCTTGTCCCGAGATAAGTGAATACTTTGTTTTGAGGTATGATAATTATTGTCTCGAGACATGTTCAATATCAGTTTGTGAATATTTGTGAGGGTGGGGGGTGGTCCGATGGGGGAACATGAGAGGGAGAGGAATGGAGTGGGGATTTTAAAATTATAATCAAATTATGAACATTTGTAAATTTTGAGAGTTGATTTTTTAAAATTATGAATAAATTGATATAATATTTTGAAGTTGAGGGACTAAATTTGTTATTATGCCACACCAGCTTGCCGTTTGTGATTTTATTTGGAGTGGCCAAAATGATTGACTTATGTAACATAGATAATTAAATTGCAAACTTTTTATTTTGAGTACTTAAAATAAAAATTTTAATAATTAGGTGATTATCTATTGCTGTTCTTTTTAGCCAATATGGTGCACGAACTTTCAAATCATTTTCATAAATGAAAATCCGTCATTATCATCTTTTTCACGTAATAGAAAGGTAAATGAGTAATTAAAAAAATATTAGTGTGTTTAGTTGCGAAATTTTAAATTTTTTTGAGATTTTTAAAATGTTAATATTTTAGAATTTATGAAGATTTATAAATGTTTTGTTTGAATAAATAATTGATTTAAAAAATTAAATTAGTGGTATTTTACAAATTATAAAATAAGGATAATTATTTTAAAAATAAATATTATAAAAAATTTCCAAGATGAATATTATTATATTTGTAAAAATTTATAAATAGTTTTAATAAAGAAAAAGTAAAAAAATGATTTTTTAAGTTTAAATCTTTTATCTTATGATGGAACCATGTGTATTAAATTAAATAAAATTTTAAAAAATCAGAGATAGAATTTGAAAAGAGAAATTAATTGAGTTACTAAAATCTTCTCTCGAAATTACTTATAAATTTTGAAATTCTCTAATATATTTATCTAAACAAATAAATTAATTTTTACAATTTTAAAATAATTCTACAAATTCAATACCCTTAGGTTTCTTCTTTAACAATCTCCCCTATTTCTCTCTGTAAGAAATATCTCTTTGAAGTTGCCATTCAATCTCTTCCTTAATCTTCCTTATAATCAAATACCAAAATTTACTGTAATGTAAAACAAACTACTCATTTGTTATTCCTTTTAAGTTTCTCGAAAACTTCAATGCCTGTTTTTTTTCCCCTTCAATCCATATTAAACCCATTTTTTAGTAGTAAATATTATTTAATTTTAAAAGATTAAATTATTTAAAAATTTTCATTTAAGTGATTAAGTTGTTAAAATTGTTTTTTGTGTGATTTTTTCTGTTCGCACTGTCTGCACCAGTCGAAAAAATTTCATCTCATTCTCTTCTACACTTTAGGTTATTTATTTATTTATTTATGAAATCATAAATTTGCGAACCAAAATCTAAATAGTTTTTTTTTCGATCCCCGACACTAGTCGTCAAATCGATTTTGATCTAAGATATATTCTACGTGTCGATAGTTATTAATCCACCATATGGATGATTAAATCGTTACTTAGAGCTCTATAATCGAACTTTTAAAAAAATAACTTAACAACTCAACGACTTAAACAAAATATAATTTTTTATTTTTGAAATTGATTAATAATTTATGGAGGGTATTATTATGTTTCAAATTTTTGGTTATTGAAATTGGAATTTTCCAATTTCAATCGCCAAAAATGAAAAACCTGTAAATCTATATGTTTTTGGAAACTAACAAACTAAAACACCTTCCAACTTCTAATAAATCCCACACTTTGATTATCAACTCTTATCCCGAATTTTTACATTCGAAAACTTGATTATGAAGAAAAATCATAAAAATTTAAAATAAAGAGTAAATAAAATTTTAATATTTATAGTTCAAATGGAAGTATGTTATTGATGAAAATAAAGAGGTCAATTTTTGGAATGCAATTTCATACATGATTCAAAGAAGCTATATTGGGATCAAACTGATGCTTAAAACAAACTCAAAAGAACGTGGTAATACACCAAAACATAACTTGAAGTATATAAATACGAGACAAAGAATTCATATATGATTCAATTATTTTTCTTTTTCACAAACAACATTTGCAAATGTAAACCAGACGCCTTCTATAGCTGTAAGCTATAATTATGTGATATATATGACAGACTTTAATTTCATAATTATGGTATCCTTCCCTCCTTTCAGCATGAATGCTTAATATATTTTTTATATATGCACCGATGACTGACATGATATTAATATCCTATACAACACACTATATGACTTTTCAAACCAAAGCAAATGAACAGCCCAAGAGAATTAATGGGTACTAGTACTACTGCAACAAGTTACCATCTCCTTCTTGCTCATCAAATGAAGAACAGTTCCTATTAAGCAGCTCTTCTATCATTTGTAGTGCGATTCTCTCCTCTTCGTCCATGTCTGGTCCCACTTCAGGCCCAGTTAAGCCTGGGTTATTGGAAGGCAGCGTATTCGCTGAAACTTCAGTATTTCCTTTTCCAAGCTCAACAGTCATTACCCAATTGGATTCTGAGGTCTGGCCTGCCCGCTTTTGCCACACTCCTATATGAGAATTCTCAGTGTCAAGCCTCAGACAAGTCATTGAAGGAGAAGGTGCCTTGCTGCATTTTCTAAGCTTGGCATGGAGGATTTCAGACAGCTCATTTGATGGTACCCTTGAATGGGTATTTTCAGTGCCTTTTGCGTCTCCACTTGGTGTTTGTGATATGGGGAAGTTGGTTTTTGCGTTCCTTCCACTCATTAAGATGGCTGCTTGGTCATAAGCTCGGGCTGCTTCTTCAGCTGTTTCAAATGTTCCTAGCCATACCCTTCTCTTTCTACAACAAATACCACCAAATCAAAGGAGAATAAAGGGAAAAAACAAAAAACAAAAGAAAATCTTGTAGCTTAAACGACTTACAATAAAGGATGGCGAATTTCAGACACCCAGGAGCCCCAGTGTCGCTGCCTAACACCTCTAAACTTCTTTGATTGCACCATAATTTGGAAACAAATGGAGGGTTGAAAAGGGCAGGGGAAAAATCAGGCTCATAGGAAAAAAAGAACCATCTATGGATATAGAATTGTTGTTGAATGAGAGTGCATACGAGAGCTAAGAGATATCATATATGAAGGGAGATTTTACACAGCGGAAAGTTTTAACTGAAAAGATGGATTGTCGGCTAAATACTAAAAGTACCGTCCTATAGAGTCATTCGTCACCTACACCTTCCTTAAAAACCATAAGAAACCTACCGAATAAATGACATGGGTCTTACCTTGCATATTGTACTACTCTGTCATCAGTTGCTTCTCATGCAATATAATTCCATGTGATTGAAAGTAATGTAAAAAATTGACATTGATGGGACAACTTTTCTTTTCATTGTTTTGGTCTTCTTTACACTACCAATAGTTATTTTTATTATTGGCCTTTCTTAGGAAGTGTAGGAACATCACATGGAGAGAGGTATTAATGTAGGCCAAAGGAACTAATTACCCAATGAGCTTGTTGAGGAAAAATGAGTATAGAGTTATTGAATGGTATTCGGAAATATCAATTGCATACTATTATTGAGGTAATTAAAAATTTATCTTATTTGGTTTGGTAATTTAACGAAGAAAATCTTTGGATTCCGTCAAGTGTCGTTATATCAAGAGAGTGCAAATCGAATTGTAAATATTGTTTAGTGTTTATGGCCCAAATTCTTAGAAGAAGATTTAGAAGTGAGTGTTCTAGTGTTTAAGTAATCTTTTAAGTACAAAGGTGAGATCTTTATATTTTAAGAGTGATAAAGTATGAATCACTTATTGTATTAGTGATAAAAAATTGTTAGAGTCTAAGGGAGGAGCTCTTTTAGTCTGTTAGACATATTATTATGCAGTTACTAAATAGTTAGCAGCAGTAGTTAGTTCTACACACCTGTATATATACTATTGATTGAATAGATTCAAGATATCAATAATATACCAATTCAATTTCTGAGTATAATTTCATTCTTACTAGAGATCTTAACAAAGATAATAGAATTACGCAATCAATTATACAAGATAAACAATTTTATAGGCACAACTTTTTCCCAATGCCAAATTATAGTAGTCAATAAATAAAGGTTGGGACAAAAGTGATTAGATGATATTAGAACATCGCAGTTGGTGGGGAAATGACATAAATCACGAGTTAGCATCGAGTACTGCCAACTGATCAGCTATATTTTCCGTGTTCAACGCTGAACAAAAAATATGCAATGTCCTGCAAAACCTGAACAGTGATGACTTTATACTATCACTTCTAAGATCAGAAACTGACTGTTCAGTACACACTCAAGGACTCCCGCGATGAGACAAAATTTAAGATTTTGGACTCACTCACCCTTATTGTTTCCGTATGCCATATTCATAGTTCTAACCTAGCACAAGTACAATTTCGGTTCAAGAAGCTATAGATCCACAACGTGCCACTTAATTAACTCTTGCACTATCAGATGCTAGATGCATGCCTCTCCTTTCAGACAGCTGGTTTTTTTTTCTTTTACCTTTTTCATGCGGAAAGACTAGAGTGTCGTATCCTTGAGCAAGATTAATGCGGTCAACTTTTGATTTATGAATATGACTCGAGTCAATATAAGAATGACTGTGTAAGTAAAAGTTTATTTTATGTGAAAATTACGGTGATTAAATTATTAGTAAATTTATATTTTAATCATCACATTTTAAAAAGTATAAGAGTTTTCATTTAAATTATCACATTGTTAAAATTACTGTTGTATGATCTTTTTAATCGAAAGCTCACCTTCTGGCTTTTTTTATAAAACTAATCCCAAAAAATTAATTAATTACGTAAATAACTTATTTTTTGATAAAATACGTAAATGACCTAAAATTTACTGTACAAGTTGGTGGAGCCAAAGTGTTTTAAAATATACATTTAAAATATTATAAAACAAATATTTGTTTTAATTGTTTATTATTTTTTTATAATATTTTAAATGTATATTTTAAAACATTTGACTTCACCAATTTTTACTACAGATTTTTGATTATTTACGTATTTTATCAAAAAATAGGTTATTTACGTAATTAATTAATTTTTTTAGGTTAGTTTTATAAAAAAGCTCTCACTTTCCCTTTCTCTTTTACAATTATTTTTTTCATGAAATAGTTTTGAACGATATAAATCTGCAAACTAAAATCTAAATGATTTTTTTCTTCAATCTTCAACATTGATCATAATATTTTAATAATTTGTTGATAATATTTTAACTTTTTAAAATTAAATAACTAAATAATAAACTTAATTATAGTTTAATTACTTTGGTTCTTGCATTTATGTTTGGAAACACCTGTTTTTAGAAAAAGGGGTTAAATTAAATCTATTAGTACCTATACTACTCAAGATGGTCCACCTATTTTTTCTACTAATTATTGTCAATTAATATTATAAAAGTTGTACAACTTCCTTATAAGAAAATCCTTATTGAATAGCAAGCATTGGATTTTGGCATGCCTATCTCAAAAGTATGGATGCCAACCCATAAGGTAATTGCAGTTGTCGTGGCTGAATAAGAATCATTGAGACCCTCATCAAAGCATAATACGGAAGTGGGAGACTACCAATCTTGACTTCGATTGATTCAGTAAGATGCTCCTTACCTAACCCAACACAGTTCATTTCATCTGCCTACTGATCTACAATACTTTTTTTGGGTGTACTTTTTTATAATGATTAGTCGCAATTAAACAGGAAGACAGGTCTAAAAGGAAATTTTCCCGGAAACACATGAATTTTCTAATTTTTATATATCTCAATTCCATCGTAAAATTATCGGAATAAAATAATCACATTCAACATAATATAATATATACAAAAATGTAATGCATAAGCATAATAGTGAGGTGTACAATCATGAATATTTGTTATTCTTTGAGGTTGTGTAAAGCATTACAAAATAAATTGATCCGACGCACAAGGCTAATACGTATAAGCAATATCTCAATATGATTCTTGTTGACACTATTTTTTTGATAAAACGGGGTCGACTTAGATTTTGAAAAAGAAAACGAAAATGAGAGTCGCCACCAATCTTTTTTGATGAGGTGTGATCGGGTCACCTCGTAAAACGGTTGTTTTTAATAATCGATTTAGATTTATTAAAACAATGCTTTTGGTCTGCGAAATTCTGAGAAACAGGTTCTAGAGTCGATTACGCACGAGGAAGGGTTAGCACCCTCGATACGCCCAAAATTGGTACCTAGTTGATTACTTAAAGTCTTGTTGTCGAAAATTAAAAACTCGAAAAGAATTTAAAAATACGATCCCTCTTTATATTGTGTTATTTTAAAATTACTCGAATAAATCAAAATGGAAAATACCTCCTTATCTTGGAGTAACAAGATGTCACATCCAGTAAGTTAGGACATGACACTTTGTATTTTTGAGAGTAAGCTTGCCTTTTATTTTCATTTAAACCTCATTTATTTCAATTTTAAAAAGATATTCGGTTATTTAGGTTTAACGCGAGAAAAATCGAAACCCAGTAAGTTAGGGCACGACTTCTCAAATTTCCAAATACGGAATATTGCCTTTATTTTCTTTTTTAGAAAAATCCTCATCTCGAGAAAACAACGTGTCATATCCAATGCGTTAGGACACAACGTATTGAATTCCCGATACTGAGCTTTTTATTTATGAATTTCTACATTTATCTAAATTCAACAAGGAGAATTGAAGCCCAGTAAGTTAGGGCACATTCCTCTCGAAGATCTTGGATATCGAATATTTGAAAACTTATGGATAAATCGATTTCGATATTTAAGCTAAACACAACCATTTAAACGAAATAAAACATGAATGAACGATAAATTAGACCACAATGTGATAATTCGCAAGTTAAAACGTATACTAACGAACGACCAACAATCAATAAGTACAAGTGAGCAACACTTGTATGCCATGATTTCATACTATACAAGTATTAACAACAATATTGAAAAATGAATTGAAAGTTAATATAATGATATATATATAAAAAAAACCCTACATATAGAAATAATAATAATTTATCGTAAGTTAATGAGAAAATAAAAAATAATATTATATGGAAGTTTTATTTATATGAAGAGAAAAAAAGCCCAACAAAATGTAAAGGGGAATTTTATAAATAAAATGAAATACGTAAAAAAATGTACAAATTAAAAATAATAATATAACTTTTAAGTAATAATAATAACTTTAGAATAATAATACACAATAACTTTAAAACACGCATACATAATACATGATGAAATTAAAAGTAATGCATGGTAGGTTTTAAAATAGTAATATGTAGTAATGTAGTACATAATAATGCTATACGATAAATCTTATGTATAATAACTTTAAAGTAATATGAAGTATAAATATTAAAAAATATATTAGATTTAAAATCAACTATATTAAAATAATAACGGCATAACGAATATTTAAAAAAGGAAAATATAAAACAACTTAATAAGGGTCAAATTTGAACTTAAAGCAGAGTTAAATGTAACAAGTAGAAATAAATCAAAATACAGGGGCAGAAACGAGATGCGTAAATAACAAGGGGACCAAAAAGGGAAACATTCCCGTCCCTCAAAACGCTGAGTTTTAATATGGATCAAATTGAAACATATTTAAAAAACGCGATTAAATCTGAAAACAAAGTAAAGCGTAAGGAAGACAAATTAAAAACTAGAGAATCAGAGGGACCAGGAGGATAAATATTCCCTCCACCAAGAACACGGGGATCCTACGCGTGCGGGTCGGGTTTGCGGGTTACAGGTCTTGTACGACGTCATTTTGAGGCCACTACTCTAGGCTTCAAACGACGTCGTTTCCCAACCAACAGTAATACCCTAATCAGCAGGGTTTTCCCACTTTTCAAATGAAATCAGAGGCCTAAGCAGCCATTAGACCTATCCATGGGCCGCGCGGCCCGGCCTGGCCCGACGGCCCACCCGAAATATGGGAGGGTTCGGGTAAAATTACAGGCCCGAAATATGGGCTTGGGCAAAAAAATGAGGCCCGTTTAAAAAATGGGTCGGGCCTCGGGCACCACTTTTTTGGCCCGGGCTCGACCCAGCCCAGCCCGAATATAATAAATATATTTTTTTATTTTTATTTTTAATTTTAAAACTTTTAAAATATTTTTTTATTTTTTTATTTTTAAAATAATTTTTTAATGTTTATTAAAAAATGGGTCGGGCTCGGGCTTATAATATTTTTCCCGGGCCAGGCCTAGGCAAAATTTTAGGCCCATATTTTGGGCCGGGCTGAGCCCGAGCCTAGGAGGCGGGCCGAAAATTTTTTCTGGGCCCAGCCCGAACCCAGCCCGCCCGGCCCATGGACAGGTCTAGCAGCCATTCACTCCGCCGCAAGAGGGAAACCCCTCTTCAACTTCGATGCTGACGAAGTGAGTGAGGCCCGGCGACGCATTTCGAGAAGGTAAGACTCCCCTCCCCTGTCTATTTTTTTTTGCTTCGCAAGCAAGTAAGAAAATGAAAAAGAATCGAAGAAAGAAACACAGGTAAATCGGGGAAATCACCTTTTTCAATTTCTCTGTATATTTTTGTAATGATTTTTTAAATTTTTTTACATCCGTTTTTCTTCTCTTTTTACAATATGTTATCTGGCTTTTTATAACCGATTTACAATATATTTTCTACTGTTTGGCACTGTTTTGGCTTCATTTCTGCCACTGTTTTTGCTTCTATCTTTCGCCTTTCTCTTGCTTTCGTTTCTGTCTTTTTTTTTGCAGGCAATGTGAAGTCAACGGAAGGAGTTTGTGCCATTTTGGTGCAACATGGGTGGAGGCGTCGTCATCGGGCGCGGTGCACGCTGAGGGCGCACATGGGGCAGCTACGGCGCGAAGGAGGGAGGGGACCCTAGGGTTTCTGAAAATTTTAAGTTCTTTGGGCTTGTCTGGCCCTGGGGTAGTGGGTTTAGGTTTAGGTTGGGTTTGGGCCATGTTGGGCTTTTGGGCTATTGCTGTAATTGAGTTAGTTGGGCCCCGGGCAAAATGGCCTTGTACAATTCTTACAATGATTTTTTTATAAGAATTACTTTTCATTTAATGGAGAATATTTTTTATTAATTATATTCTATTTTATTTATTTTAATATTATATTATCCTACAAAAACTTTTAGTTTAAAATTTGAATGAAATGTTTAAAATTTAAGGATAAGATGTAGAATTTTATTTTATTTTATAATTTAATATCTATATTTATCACACAATCTAATTATATTTCATAATTAATTTTAAATAATATATCGAATAATTTTATAATTTAAATTCAATACTTAAATTTTCTAACATATTTTTTTTAACTTATCAAACAATAACTAAATCATTCATCATGTTGATCAATTAGCAGTAAGATATAATCATCTAATCAACGACGTCACATTTTATTGTATAAACTCATCCTAATGCTTTACATTTATCACAAAACTCCATATAAACACAAAGAATGTTTAACTCTATTGGCATTGGCATTGGCATTGTTGCCAGTGCAGGTGGACAAAGATTCGAGTGATCTAAAACGCATTATCCTTCTATTTAAGGATTAAAGCGGAGCTATGAGTAATTTTAGGCAGTATATCTAAAAGAGTAAATATAATAAGAATTTAGAGCGAAACCATGAAGATGAATCCATTTTCGCATCCCAACTTACCTTAACTATAATCTAATGTTAAAACTCAAGAAGAAGCTCAAGATTCCTACATTCTTTCCTTTAAGAACTCATCAGACATTTTTTTTTAAACTCGAATAAGCCTCTCTAGAGCAACAGTGATGTGAATGGAGAGGAAAAGAATTGTTCAAACCATGCAAAACCCTTTTCTTATAACTTTAAAGACTTGAAAACATTGAGTTTCTCCGAAAATTCCTGTTCAATAAACATTACCGTGAATTGCCAAAAGAAAACCTTTAAATGAGAAAAGGGTTGAGTAAATGTGTTTACCTTACTAAAATTGACTGAGAAGAGAATGGATGAGGAATTTTTGCTCCTGGAAAAAATGAAATGATTTGTGAATTTGGAAAGAATGCAACTTTTCCCTCCTATCATACCCTTGGGCAAATAACCACATAAACCCCTTTTATACTTTTACACATTGGCCCTCTCAAATCTTACCTCTCTTACTTCTCATCCACTTTTAACCTAATAATAAATTATGAAACCAACTTCATACTTGTTCTAAAAAAATCTCTCTATTTAACCTCATCTATTAAGCAACTAATTCTTTCCTGAACTATAACTTAATTTTCCTAAAAACGCTTTCATGTTTACCAATTATTTAATTTCTTAGAAACATTTTCATGTTTTAATCAATTCTTCCATTTATTATGAATTACTTAAATTTTTAATTTTTTCTTTATGTTTTAAGTAACTCTTTCATCTTTTAAATAATTCTTTCATGTATTACTTTCAACACTTTGGACGTTATATTTTTAGATCTAACAATTATTTTTGTTTTAACCTCATTTAAAGGTTTTTTTTTTCTTTTAGAATTTTCCTACTTTGCTTGTAGGATCCTATTAAAACTAACGTTGACAATAATAAAATAGAACGATCACAAAACAATAATACATAGATTTTACATAGAAATCCTTTCAGAAAAAAACCACAGGCACAAGAGAAAATTCACTAGTGTTGAAAATCGAATGATACAAGAAAAGTTGCTTGAAAAACTTTCTTTTAATCAAAGTCAAGTACAGAAAGTGTAGTTCTATATGGATTCTACTCGTGCCACGTAGTCCGTACAACAAATCCCCTAATTTTACTAGTGTATTATTTCTTTAACAAGAATTCATGTCACACAACTCTAACAAATTTTAATTACAATATTGATGATGAAGAAACAGCGGACCCCATTACAGCTTGAAATGTTATAAAACATAGGCACAGATATCAGCTTCAACTTCCATAGGCCAAGGAACTGAAAACACATCCCCAAATAAATTTGTCAATTTGCATATTGCATGTGCAACCCTGTGGTCCCCCGTTTTTTTCTAGGGCTGGTGCCTTGTGGTTTTACCAATAATTTCTGTACAGTCGAGTCAAAGAACTCGCTCCAGCTAGCATTTCCTAGTTTATGGCTTGTGGGCTGTGAGATATCATGTGATTTTAACTTTGCCTAGTACCGGCTCTGTAAACAAGCATATGCACCAGTTTCTGTTACCTTCATGAGATCGTTTTCTACATTTCGTGGGTTATGAAAGGTGAAGTGAAAACTCTTGTTCTATAAAGATTTATGAAAAGTACCAAAAACAGAAGGTACAGTTCAGAGGTACCAGTAAGCTCTTGTTCTAAAATGTCTTTTACTACATTCTTTTTTAATTGGAAATCCATAAATCCTACTGTAATAGGCCATTTTTGCCCGGGCCTAAACTAAATAAAAACCCAAATAATAGTCCAAGTCCCAAATTACAATATTAGCCCAAATTAAAATTAAAACCCAAGTTATAAACCCAGGGCCCAACAGGCCCAAAACCTTAATTGATTTCAGTAAGGCACAAACCCTAGTGCCCTATGGCGCCGTTGCTGCCCATGTGCCTTCGTAGTGCACTTGTCGCCCAATGTAGCCTCCATTTGCACCAAAACGGCAAGTTGACTTCGCCACAGACCTGCAAACAAAGCCAAAAGGAAGACAAACACAGAAACATCAACAAAAATAATAGCAGAACGAAAGTAAAAACAAAAAGAACATTGATATAGCGATGTAGTCGTGGCTATAAAAGCCACGAAAATAACCATGTAATTTTTTTGGGATTTTGGACCTAGATCTGGGTTTGGGAGGTTAAAAGGGTCAGACCGGAGGTTTTAATTTTTTTCGGCCATCGCATACGGCAGCGCCGTAGCCGGTGGCCTACACGGTGGCCGGTGACTGGAGTCCCTGCCGGAGATTGGGCCTCTGCCCAGAAAAGGAGAGAGAGGTGAGAGGCTATTTTTTGTTTTTTTTTTTAAAGAAATGTTAGAAATAAAAAAGGCTAAAATTTGTCTTATATACAGACTATAAAACGGCGTCGTTTCGAAGGTTAGGTTCAGAGACCAAAACGGCGTCATTTTGGTCTCTAACCCGTGACCCGACCCATTAACCCTCAGTATCCGCGTGTTTTAGTGGTGAAGGGTCTATTTGTGCTGCTGATCCTTCCACATTTCGCCCATTGGAGGGCGAGGATATTTTCCCCATTGGTCTCTCTTTATTATTCGCGCACTCGATTTGGTCCCGTTCTTTTTATTCATTTGCGAGTTTGCCCCCCAGATTTCCGTGTTAAGTTCAAGTTAGTCCCTTTTTTATTATTATTTTCTTTTTGCTATTAAATTAATAATTTCGATAGTATTATCATTATTGTTACTATTATTTTTAATATTGCTATTATTATCATTGTGCTATTATTATTATTACTTACTTTATTATTATCATTATCATTATTTTTTATTATTACTAATATTATTATTTTTATTTTTACTACTATTGTTATTATTATACATTGTTATTTTTAAACTGTTTTGATCTAATATTCACTCATTTATTATTTATGGATTCACTTTTAAAATTTTAATTATTTCTTTAGTTTTCATTTTTTAAATCAGTTTGTTTTATTTTTTTTTATCTTACTATTTTATTATTTCATCATTTTTGCTTTTATTATTTATCTTATTTTTGTTTTTATTCTTATTATTCCTTTTATTTTGGTTTATTTTACTTCAACTTTTACACTTATTATGTCATTTCGTTACTTATTCATTTACGTATTTACATTTTGTTATACATACATTCAATTTTCGATTATTCATTACCATTATCAGTTTTGTTATTATTGTCATTCACTGTTGTTATTGTCATCATCATTATTAGCCTATAATAGCATTGTAATTCATTTTACATTTTGCTATAAAATCACGTTACATTAACCTTCGTCCAATATATTTTACATTAAGCAATTTTGTAACTCAAAATTCAGGAAAATCGTACCCTAATTTACTAGGTTTCAATTTTTCTCGACGAGTCTAAAAAACCAATCATTTTTAAGAAAATCAAAGTATAAGTTAATTAAAAACTTATCCTCGAGAGTTCAAAAATGTTGTGTCCTAATTCATTGGATGTGACATTTTGCTATCTCAATGTAAAGATTTCTAAAAATATAAATGCAATATTCTGCATTTGGAACTTTGAAAAATCAAGCCCTAACTTATTGGGTTCTGATTTTTTTTCATTTTACCCAAATGACCGAATACCCTTTTAAAACTGAAATAATTTTTTTTTAAAAAATAAGACGAACTTATTCTCAAAAATACAAGATGTTGTGTCCTAACTTACGGGATGTGACATTTAGTTTCTTCGAGATAAGGAGGCATTTTATGCATTACAATCTATTCAATTAATTTTAATTAGATAACATTAATAAAAAAGGATCGTATTTTAAGTTCTTGCCGAGTTTTCAACATTCGACATTAAGATTTTAATTAATCAACTAGGTATCAATTTTGGGCGTTACGAGGGTGCTAACCCTTCCTCGTACGTAAAGGACTCCCGAACCCGTTTTCTTTGAATTTCGTGGACCAAAATCGTTGTTTTAATAAAGTCAAATCGTTTATTGAAAACAACCGTTTTATGAGGTGACCCGATCACACCTCGTCAAAAAAAGATCGGTGGCAACTCCCGTTTTCATTTTCAAAATCCAAGTTGACCTGTTTTCACAAAAAAAAAATGGTGTCTACACCTACTATCTTCCCATTTTTCTAACTCATTTTTATCAGTGTCTACATAATTTTTCTGAAAATGTATTTTTGGGGGGGGGGGGAATTATTACTGCCCTCCAATAAGAGAATGTTTTTTTTTTCCTAAATATGAGCATGGGTTGTACAACATTAACTTTAAGCGGAATCAAATTATTTTCACTTATATTATAGTTCAAATTCATATTAAATATTTAAAATTCATTTTAACTTAATCTTATATTAATTTTGCATTAAATGTATTAATTTATTTCTATTTGAATAAATAAATTATTTTTAAAAATAAATAGATTAAATTATGGTTTGTTAGTAATAAACTAAAATTTTAAATTAAAAACAGTGAGGAAGCAAAAACTTTTGTATTGATGATGGAGATAAAATTAAAAAAGTTTTGAGAGGTTAAAAATGATTTTTTAAAAAGGTTTAAAATTCAACTTTTAATTGTTAAAAAAAACTAAAAGGGAAGTATATCATATAACAAATATTATTGAAAATTTTTGGAACTTAACCTTTTGTGTTATATTTGATGAGAGTAAACTACAGGCACATTTCTAGTAAAATGTTTAGTAATATAGGGTTTGTTTGATTGTCAGTAAAATATTTTCCGTAAAATAATTTCGGGAAAATGTTTTACTTTTCTGTAAAATGATTTACTGAAAAATATTTTCTGGTGTTTGATTGAATCTGTGTAAAATATTTTCGGCTGTTTAGCAGATTTCCTGGAAATATTTTTCGAAAAAATTGTTTTTACATATATATTGATATGTATTAATAATTTTTTATATTTTAAATTATTTTTACATATATTGCAATGATTTATTTATAATAATACTCAATTATTAAGCTACAATATTAATCGTTATAAATTGAAAAAAATTAATATCAAATAAATTATTTGTAATTGTGTTAAAAAACAAGTATTGAATAATTAAAAAAACAAGTTACTGGAAAATCGATAAACAGAAGCAATTTTCTACCAGAAATGAAGGAAGGAATGAAAGAGGCGATAGAGAGGAGAGCACGGAAAATCTCTTACGGAAATTGAAAGGGTAAGACATTTTCCCTAAAATGTAACCCATTTTCCCTTATTTTGGAGTTCATTTTCCAAATGGAAAATGTTTTCTGCCAATCAAACGCTAGAAAAGTTGGAAATGATTTTCCAGAAAATCAATTTCTTCAATCAAACAGACCCTTAATCATGTAATTATATCATTTTTACTATTTTAATCACACTTTTTCAAGCGTAATAAGTGTTATAATATTATTAGTAATAATATTTTCAACAACTACATTTCATTGAAATTTGGATATAAGAAGAAAGCAAATTAAAGTCCACCTAAAAGGTTGAAACATTGAAAAAATGAAAATGATTCTATTATGGTTGCTGGTTTGAACCCTAAGCTAAAGTGAAAAGAAAGAGGAGAGTTAGGTGATGGTGGAGTGCAAACCTCTGAGCACATGGCTCGATTATTACAACTTGAGTCTCAATTGATGATCATCATTTAATTGGATCTATTAATTAACCATGCAAGTACGTAGTTTGTATGTCCTCATATACATAAATGACATATTAAAAAATATATAAAATATGTAGCCATCAATACGTACTAGGTTGGGTTTTTGGCAGTAAAGATACGCCATAAAATGGAAAACAAAACCCACATGCATTACATTAATGTGTAGCCAATGAAACAATTTTTAGTGTCCTAAGATATCCTCATGCATAAGTGTTGAAAAACATAGACCAATGTGGTCCCAAATGACCCATCAATAGCTTTCAACATTATTATTATGGCACTAATCTCCAAACGAAATGGTTCATTTCTTCTCCCTTCTTTTTCTTACAAATTTAAGTGAAGTAAAGAGTGGTCGTTTATTGTATCTTTTCTCATTTGTGTTATGGGTTTTTAAAGGTAATAAGTTGTCAATGATGTAAATTAACAAGTATTCGTGGTAATTGGCAAACTCTATCTTTTTCACTGTGTTGAGGGTAGACTCCTTTGAGAGATGTTTTTGAAGTGTCATCTCTCAGGTAGTCGGCCGAACTCTTAATATTGTCCCCATTAGAGGTTGTTGACACATTTGAAGGCAAGGATAATTTTGTCGTTTTTTCTATGGCTAAAACAATGACCATAACTTTAGGCACTGTTTCATTGTCATACTTGCCTAATCTCGAACTTAATCTCATCAAGGGAATCCTAGTATCCTCCACCCTCATAAGGACGTCACTCATAGCGGACTCAACCTTGGCCGTCTGGGTCTCCACGACCTTCATGAAGTCCTTTCACAAAACCTTCTTGCCCTTCGCAGCACCTTGGTTCTCAACCACGCTGTCCTCTTACTATCTCACTTTGTCGAACTAGTTTGTCATCGTCACCACTGTAGCGACCTAAAATTTTTACAAGCGCTAAAGTCTCAATTCTGTTTAAAAAAGAGGAGTCGTCACTGATTTTTTTTTCTAGGTGCGATCGGACACCTACTAAATTCTCTTTAAAAGAAAAATTATTTTTAAAATTTTCTTAAAAAAAAGTCGATTTTAGGTCTGCATCAAATCCAGAGAAAATTGGAGTTTAGGAGTCGGTTATGCACGAGAAAGGTATTAGCACCCTCGTGACGCCCAAAATCTGTATCTCATTAAGCGCGCATTATTTTAATTTTCAAATATACGAGTTCAATTTAATATTTAATCATAATCCGACGAAAAAATGAAAATTTTGATATATTACATATTATTGTATTATATATTTTAAAAGGCAATTTGATAATTTACCAGTAATTTCAAAAATAAAGATTTTATAAAAAAACGAGAATTTCTAAATTTTTCAATTTTTAGAAAGACGTTCCGCATTTAACAAAAATCCATGATATTCACCCAACATAGCAGTGAAATCAATGGCTTAATGTCAAACCGATTCGTTGCCCTATGTATTGAAATTATTTAAATTTAAAAATAATAAATAAAGTAGACATAATAATATTTCAAAAAGGTTATTTAAAAATGCTAATTTAATTAAAATGGGTATCTTTTAAATACATGGACTAAATTTACAATGGATTAAAATTTTACCAAAAGCCTAAGGTTATGGACTTGAAACCATGCAAATCGGGCCTCCTTTCTCACTTTTTTTTTCAATTTGGTATGCTGCTGGACGGGCTGACTGGATTGGGCTGCGGCTGTTGGGCTTGTTGTTGGGTCTGCTGGTATTGTTGTTGCTGGGCCGCTGTTGGGTTGGTATGCTATTGGGTCTACAACTGGCAACGAATCAGATCTGGTTCGGGTCAGTAGTTTGGATCGACGGTACGGGTCAAGTTGAACCGACTGTTCTTTTTCTTTTTCTTTCTTTTTCCTTCTTCTTTCAACTCAAACCCTAGCCCCTTTTTTTCTTTTCTGACGCTTCATTTGCCCGGCGGTGCGACAGTCGCTGGTGTTTTGCCCTTCATATCTTTTCTCCTCTTTCTCTTCTCTCTTCTTTCTCTTTTTTTTTCTTTTCTCTTTTCTTCCTCTTTTTTCTCTTCTTGTTTTGCTTATTTTTCAGGGGACAATCGTCTCATCCATCGCCGTTCGTCGCTCATCGCTCGGGCCACGGCCGGACCTTTCCCTTTTGCCAGCGTCTTCCCCTAAAAGGTGAGTTATATTTTTTTATTTTTATATTTTGGTTGTTGTGATTACTCGGGTTTCAATAATGGCGGATGGAAAGCGGCAAGGCAGTGGGGTGATGACGGTCACGGTGGCGGTGGGGGAAGCGGCCATGACGATTCGAAGGTAACAAAGCTATTTTTTTCTTTTTTTGAAGTCTTTTTTTTCTTTTTTCTACCTCTGTTCCTGGCTGCCAATTTTTTGCAAGAAAAACGTCCTCTTATTGTTGTTGATTACTCCTTTTTCTCTTTGTTTTCAGGTAGCAGTTGAGGAGGGCCATCATGAGCCTAGGCTGGCCGCCGAAAATAACGGAGGGTAGGTGCGCGAAATGCGCCTGGCGGCTACAAACTGATGTAGTTTGCCAGAAAGACCGTATTGTAGAGGATGCAAAACTTTCAGGGTCAAAATGTAATTTTAGAAAAATTTAGAGGGTTAAAATGTAATTTTAGGAAAAGTTGGAGGGTCAAATGTAATTTTAGGATAATTTAGGGTTAAAATGTAATTTTAGGAAAGTTGGAGACCAAAATGTAATTAGTTAATTTTTGTATTTTTTCTAATTTTCTTTTATTTTTATTATTTTTTAAAATTAATATAACATAAAAACAAAAACACTAATGGGCTAAAGCCCAATCAAGTCCAAAATTAGATAAGTAAAAGCCCAATTGTCCAATCACAACAGGCCCAATCATTAGGCCCAATGATTGGGCCCATATGAGACAAGCCCAAACCTTAGACCCATTGATCCAAAAAAACTTCGAGCTCAAATTACCCAAACCCGTAATTTGGAAAAAATTAAAACACGAAATCCGAATAGGACAAAATTCAGTGATTACAACCACTGCAGTACTAAAAACATAAACTATAATACCACTTGTCACGTGCTTAGACTTATCCATGTAATCGTGCGGTCTTAGACTCAAATTTCTCGCCCATGAGCCTAAGTCAATTTTCAATCCTCCCTTGGGAGAGGCTTTGGCACACTTAGACTAGACAAGCAACGGAAAAAATGAGCTTAAATAGCACAAGTGAAGAATGCAAGAAAACTGGGAGAATGTGAAAGTATATTTCTCAAATAAAAGATAGCTTGGATACAAACAGGGGGAGTACCTCCTTATATAGGCAAGCCCTTTTCGATCTAATAGTTACAATTAATCCTAATGGACAGTCAAGATCTAATTCTAGAACCTTCCCACCTAACTCATTAAAAGTTATACAATGGTGGAGTATTGTAGAACTTTTGGAACATTTTACATGGTTCTACATGAATTTAGACCCTTGTTCCGACTTCTAGAGTCTTCTAGGGCACTCCAAGAACCTCATGGCTTAATTCTCTCGTGTTAGCTCAGGTTCGAGCTTGATGAGGTGTTGCTCACTCGCGGGGCATGATACATGACTCACCTTCATGACCAATTGATGAAATTCTCTTACTCTGCGAACCGATCACCTCTTCAGGCGCTCATAGAGTTGAGAGATAAAAATCTCTTCCAAAAATAATACTGATCCGTTGAACAATTTTGTTAAATCTTAACAAATGATACTTCAAAAATTCTTTAAAAAATAATTAAGCTCCCATGAACATAACCCTCAATGATTTTAAAACAATGTAACCATATCATCCTATTAGACTTAAACAAATAACCCAATTTCTTTTAAGATTTCTAACTTCTTATTAGTGCATTAGTGATGCCGAGATGGAGTGAGCGTTAGGCATCCGGACACGGTTGCTTGTAAATATTCACATTTCCTTTGTAAAAGTACAAATTATTATGCATTGGGAGATAAAGTTTCGACTTAGCAGTTGTAGAAATATATGAAGAGAAGAAAATGGAAGATGGATTTGAATCAGTTGATCCAAGAAGGTAAGAAAACTAAATTAGTTATAATACATATATTATTCAAATACGTATTTACATTACATTTAGCAGAAATATTATTTTTCGTCATATTTTAGTATATAAATTAGCAAAAACCTAATTTCAATCAATCATCACATGGTTTATTATGAGAAAAGTGGAAGAAATTTTTTAGCTTATTTTGAAGAGGCTTTATTTTTTGCAAAGATTTTATTTATCTTTCTAATTCAGCTTTAAATTTACACTAATTATTTTTTTATTTTATTTTGTAATAAATAAGCTTTTTTTCTATGTTATTATATGAATAACCAAATGAGTCATTAATACTTCTATTTTAGAAAAAAAAATTGAAGCATTCCGGTAATGTCTGCAAAAATATAGCCGATCTCATACCAGTTGATGGGTTTTGGGTGCTTAGAGCTGTGCCTAGAACTGTTAATTGTGAGGCGGACTGTGTCGCTAAGTTGGGTGTGGGTAGGCGTGGATCTGAGACATGGATTAGGGGCTAGTTAATAGAGTCTTTCGGATCTGGTTTCCTCCTACTTCTGTTCTGGTTCTGGTTTTGCAGTGAGTCAAAGGCGAGCTTTGTCTGTTTCATTTGAGTTTGTAGTTTTGCTGAAGAAATAAAATTTCTATTTTGACTTTTCAAAAAAAAATACAACCTATCCACTTGTTTACGTGCTAACATCAGCAGCAGATATTTGCAAATAAAATCAATTTGCTGGAGTAAAATTGGCTAGGTTCCAAACGAATTAAGTTTACCTGCTAAAGCATTGCACTGCTTTCTGGACCAGGTTGCTGCATGCTTTCTCCAGGTATATTTATGACCAGTCACCGCCACTTATTCAAGGCTTTGAGTCCGGATAACATATCATCGTCTTTATTAAAGACTTGGTAAATCGATCGTAACAGCTAGAACAATATTAATGATAGCCAGTTTGTTTTTCATTTTCTTATTCTTATATATTTATTTCTAGTTATACGCCATAGAATTGAATCTCATCTTCATTGGAGATTTATATGCTTAAGATATAAATTATTAGTTCCTCGGTCTCACGCGTAAATATTTTATATGCATGTGTTTTCAATACGATTATGTTTCATAATTTCTAAATATTTTCAAGTATTTAGAGAATCATATGTACTAAACACCGATATTTGGAGAAAAAGAAGTCGGAATAACATAGTTTCTCATATGCGTATAACTTTCACTTTGTAATAAATGATGAACAACAAAGATGCTATAGGAAGATCAGTAGAGAAGGCTTCACTTACGGTAAGAAAGCCCTTCTGTTGTCATTATCTTGTCATCAAACTCTAGCCTAGCAAGAGCAAGTAAGCCTTCTTTCTTCAACTCAAAAGATGTCTCTACAACTCTTCCTACCATACTCTTCATTTTTCTTGTCCTACACGAGTATGGAGATATGACCACCAAGGATTCTCCAAATATATGAAAAAACTTTAAAAACAAGATCTAACCATACCCGTATCAGATACATTATTATATCAAACACTCATAGCCGAATCCAAGTAATATAGCTAGCAACTACACCTTAAAAGAGATGTTGCTTGCACTCCAAGAATCAGGAAAATACTTTAACACTTCAATTCTTTTAAAGACTATGTAGGATAATGAATTTATCTTACCTTTTCCTGATTTTAAAGATGATGGATCAGAATTTCAATTGTTTCTTGACAATCAAGACAATATGTCCTTATATCTCAGGAAATCTTCCTGCTTTTCAATATTTAATTTTTTTTCTTAGAATTGTTAAGGGAAAAAATGAAATCTTTTGGACAGATTCTGCATTTTGAGTTGAGCCTAGGATATAATATTTCATTTATGTTTATTTTCTTTGTTGTTAACAACAGTTAACTTGAAGTTCAAGTTATGCATAACATTATTAAATGGTATTTCTCTTTCCAGAAGTTATTGCATAACATTGAAGATAGAGCAGGAGTTGGGAAAGGAATTTCCAAACTGTATGTCACCATTGATTTAGAAGACACCCGAGTTGTTAGAACCAAGCTTTTAGAAAATGAATGCTCTAACCCACAACGACACGAGTTGTTTCACATATATTGTGCTCATATGGTTTCCAGTGTTGCTTTTTCTATCAAACAAAATGATCTCATAGGGGCCACCCTGATTGGAAGAGCTTACGTTCCTGTCCAACAATTGCTAAAAAGAGTCCCATATACATTCATCAGTCAAAGAGAAGGTTTGCAAGGTTACCCTTTACCAAGATGGTCATGTTGATGACAAGTTCATTTCCGGTACCATCCCTCTTACCGATGTAAGTTTACAAACTGCATCAATGCTAGAAGGACATCTTCACTGCCATTTCTAATGCAAGACATCTTATTTACATTGTTGGGTGGTCAGTGTATGCTAAAATGACCATGATAAGAGACTTGAAGAGGCTGAAACATGGTGATTTGACACTTGGCGAGCTTCTTAAAAAGAAAGCGAATGAAGGTGTTCGCGTATTAATTCTCGTCTAGGATGATAGAACTTCTATTGGGTTGCTTAAGAAAGACAGAGTGATGACTACTCATGATGAGGATATGAGACAGTATTTCCATGACTGTGAAGTTCATTGTGTTTTATGTCTAAGGAACCCTGATAATTTGCATAGCATTATTCAAGACATAGAGATATCTACCATGTTCACTCATCACCAAAAGGTTGCTGTCGAGGATGGTGAATTGCTTGATAGAGAATAAAAAAAGGAAGATTATGAGCTTCATCGGTGGCATTGACCTTACAGATGGGAGATATGACACTCCTCATCCCATTTTCAGGACTTTAGGCACAATCCATCATGATGATTTTTGTTAACCTAGTTTCTATGATGCCTCTATTGTGAAAGGAGGGCCAATGGAGCCTTGGCATGATATTTATCGTCGATCGGAAGGACCTATTACGTAGGACGTATTGTTAAATTTTGAGCAGGGGTGGAGGAAGCAAAGAGAGAAAGACTTGCTTGTTCCATTACGAGAATTGCATGTTATATTCATTCCTCCATCTCTAGTGACTCTCCCTGAAGATCAAGAAACATAGAATGTTCAACAATTCCGGTCCATTGATAGTGAAGCTGCCTTTGGCTTTCCCCAAAACCCCAAAGATGCAGCCAGATCAGGTCTTGTGTTAGTAAGTACAAAAATAAAGAAATTCAAAAAGAGAAATACAAAATAAATGTGAATGAAACAAATGAATATTTTGATATTCTTGGTTGATTTGATCAGTACATTAGTAAGTTTTATATACAAAAGGAAGACTAACTGCTGTTAACAAACTCTACTAACAAACTATTAATTTGTATAACAAATTGCTTAACAACCTATCTTATCCTATACTTAACATTCATTCAACTTCTTAATAGGTAAAACCCGAAGCAAATGATGAAATCGAGTAATCAACGAAACAGATAGGGCTTTGTAAAAATATCAGCAACCTGATCACAAGCGGGCACCTCGCCAACAATGAGTGATCCTTCAGCTACCTTTTCACGAACAAAAAATAGGTCAAGCTCAACATGTTTGAACTTGAAATGTAAGACTGGGTTAGCAGCAACAGCAACCGTACCAGAATTGTCACACCAAATATCAGGCGAATCAGCAGAAGGAACTTATAACTCTGTTAGCAGAGAGACTAAACACGTAACATCACTGGTGGCTGCAGCCAAACTTCGATATTCAGCTTTAGCTGTGGACCGGGAAATAACTTGTTACTTTTTCGAGTATCACAAAACAGGCGTACTTCCAAAATACACACAATATCCTGTCGTGGAGCCACAATCATCAAAATCCAATCCCCAGTTGGCATCAGCATATCCAACGAGGGATAGTCTGTCAGACGGATGAAAAATCAACCCATGATCAATAGTACCATGTAAATACCGTAAAATTTGTTTCAAAGCCACCAAATTTACTGTATTGGGTGCATGCATAAACTAACACACATGATTCACAGTATAAGTAATATCCGGTTGAATTAGGACCACAGATTGAAGAGCACCAGTCAGACTACGATATTCCGTAGGATCAGCAAGACGAGTACCCTCATCTTTGGACAACCTCGATGAACTAACCTTTGGTATGTAGACGCTTTTTGCAGAGGTCAAAGAACTTCTGTCAAGAATATCCTTAATGTACTTGCGTTGGCATAAAATAAGATTTCCAATGGAGGATTGAGTGACTTCAATGCCTAAAAAGTAGTGAAGGTCTCCCATATCCTTAAAAAAAACTCTTTATCTAAAAGCTTAACGAAGCTAATTATACTATTATCCACACTTCCTGTTATAATAATATCATCCACATAAACAAGAACATAAATGATTGATTAAGACGTTACGCGAACAAAAAAAGATGTATCAGATTTTGACGCAAAAAAACCAGTAGAAACAAGATACCTTTTCAATTTATCAAACCAAGCACAGGGAGCTTGCCTCAACCCATATAGCGCCTTCGTCAGACGACACACCAAGTTTTCACCATTTGGACTAAACTGAACATACTCTGGAGGTTGTTGCATGAATACTTCGTCAGAGAGATCGTCATTCAAAAAAGCATTATTAACATCGACCTAGCGAAGTTGCTAACCACAGAGACAGCAACTGATAGTATGGTTCAAATAGTAGTCGATTTGACCACGGGACTGAATGTTTCTTTAAAATCATAACCAGGAACTTGTGAGCACCCCTTTGCGACCAACCGATCCTTACGTCGAGAAATAGTCCCATCAGAATTTTTCTTTACCTTAAAGAGCCACTTACACCCAATTATTTTTCGTTATTAAGGGAGAGAGGCAAGTTCCCAAGTGGAGTTTGCCATAAAAGCATCAAACTCAGCTTGAACCACTGGTCGGCATTCTAGATTTGCAAGAGCTTCTTCAATCGTGCGACGCTCATAGTCAATAGCATCAACAGACAGGGCCTTGGGCTTAAAAATCCCAGCCTTAGACCTGGTAACCATAGTATGAGTGTTGCCCAACGGAATAGACGTTGAAACAGAAGGAACTATGTCCAGAGTAGACGAACTACCCGCAACTGTCGAGGTTGAGAGTCGGGATTCTCCATGAGCAGACCTCAACTCATCCATTGAACCACCCGTTGTGGACTGCATAAGAATACCAGGAGGAAAAGATGAAGGGCCAGTAGTCCCTGCGACCGTTGGAGTAGGAGAATAGAAATCAGACTGGACAATAGAAACATATGTAGAAACTTGCGGACTAATTTTACCACGATCTATGATAGGCGATGAGAACAAGAACCGTCATTCATAAAAAAACAACATGATGAGAAACAATGATATTACCATTCGGTGTAAGACAATTATAACCGTTATGTTGAGAATTGTACCCCAAAAACGTACATAGCTGAGACCACAAATCCAACTTGTGATGTGTAAACGGTCGTAGATAGGGAAAATAACTACACCTAAACACCCTTAGGTGATCATATGTCGGCTCACGACCATGAAGAACCTGATATGGAGACTTCCCTTCCAGAACTGAAGTAGGGAGACGATTTATGATATGAACAGCATTACTAAAGGCATAACCCTAGTAGTCCATAGGCAAATTGGATTGAGCTAAGAGAGTAAGACCAGTCTCAACAATGTGCTTATGCTTCCGCTCAGTAACTCCGTTCTGTTCAGATGTATGCGGGCAGGATAAACGGTGAAGTATCCCAAGACTAGTCAACACCGATGTGAAAGCATGATATTCTCCTTCCCAATCACTTTGAAAATTCTTAATATCTTTCCCAAACTGAGTCTTGACCATTTTCTGAAACTGGAGAAAGTACTCAACTGCTTGAGACTTACTTTGGACAAGATAAATCCACGTAAATCGACTACACATATCAATGAACTACACATAGTACATGTTAGAACCACATACAACCGATACTGGTTCCTATAAGTCGGAGACAACCAATTCAAACAAATATTTATACTTAGTAGTAGAATGTGAAAAGAGCAGTTTATGAGATTTCCCCTTTTGACATGCAATACAAACATTATTAAGGCACTTTTTTATTTGAAACAATTTTACGTTTATCAAGAACAAGTTTAACAGTGGAGGCAGATAGATGACTAAGTCTGCAGTGCCACAAGGTAAAAACATCATCACTATCAGTATGCAGTTGAAATTTAGTGTTGTAGACCAAAGGAGCATAAAATGTCGAAGCCGGAGTTACTGGAGAAAATAGTAGAGCCCGTCACGAGTATGGCCCCGTAGCAAAATTTCCTGAGTTGGGATGTCCTTAACAATACAATAAGATGGATGAAATTTAAAAAATACATTATTGTCATTAGCAAACTGAGAGATAGATAACAGATTCTTCCGTATATTCAGAACACACAAGACATTAGACAGATGAAGCATCTTACTTGTTGTAGATAAAATAGAATTCCTAATACACGATATTTTCGTAAGAGACCCATCACCAATGAGAAGAGAAGATGTACCTAAGTAAGGTGTGGACTCATGCAAAGTAGTGGCCTCACAACAAACATGGTGTGTAGCCCCTGAATTAGGACACCAAGATGTGGTCCCTACAAGCATAGGAACATAAAAGTCATTATCAAAGTTAGACCCATAGTGAGTTGTATTGGAGTTGGATCCCTAGGTAGTCAAAAAATTAGAAACATTAAAATCAAGAATAGCAACAACCCCACGTACGGTGAAACGTCACAATCATGAACACGAGCCCTCGGTTTAGTTCGTCATGGCACACCTTGATTTTGGACAACATTATTACTAGTGGGCTCAAGCCCAACTAGATTTGCATTTGGCCTATTAGGCTGACCATTCAACTTATTAATATGGCCACCATTATAACTTGTATTGTCGGACCTACTATATGGCCCAAGACTATGGCTTAAAACTTGCAGCCTAGACCCGCTAGAAGGACCAAAAACATGCAGGTCGAATTGATGACCCATATCGCTCGGCCCAAAAGGATTACCAACGTTATGCGACCCATACCTAGAACCCGATCCAAGCGGCAGTGGTCCCATCTTCATGACCTGCAGTAGCAGTATTAGTAAAATTGAAAGGGTTAGAAAGCTTAGTCGCGTGATAATGAGGTAGAGAAAATTGTCTTGGCATCTATCCCCAGGAAAGACCAGAAGGAAATGCCACTAGGGACGTCTCCAAAGGGCCGATGGGTTGCACAGATCCACCGAACGAGAGCGGACCACCATGTGCGGACGACCACCACTCAGGTTTGCCAAAACGAACATCGCGCAGTCTTTAGCCAGCATAGCTAGACGACACCGAGGCCACTGTCAAAGTGGAGAAGCCATCGTACTCTTGATCAAAGTAATAATAATAACATTGTGTTAAGTGACCATATCGTCCATAGATCTGGCACTAAATCCGGAGCCAAAACCCTCGTTGTAACAACTTGGTTTAGACCCTAGTCAGAAAGTGGTTTTGGGACCATAAATCTGAGTCAGAAAAATATTTTAATATTATTTTCCCTGCTTATAGTATGTGAATTGATATGTGTGAAATTTTCGTGATTTAATTTATTCGTTTGTGTGCTTAATTTGTGAAAAAGGTTAAATCGCATAAAAAGTAAAAGTGGCATTCTCATTGTTAATATGCTAATTTGTTATGATTTGATTTATGTGAAGGTCCTTAAATGGTAATTACCATATTTTTGTGATAGTGGATGATAGTGGAATGGCACATGGTGTAATTACTAATGTTATTAATGGTTAATTAGGTAAATTAGTAAATAATGTTAAATTAAAATAAAACAAAATGTAGTGTCATCTTCCACTATTCATCTTCACCGAAAATTCAAGGAGAAGAAAGCCATTGTTGGCTTTAACGTTCGACCAAGCCCTCATTGCCCAAATAGGTACGATTTTAGCTTCATTTTTAATGATTTCTACGTTTTTGAGATCGTTGTAGCTTAATCTAGCTAGCCCGTATCTCCGATTTCAAAACTGTTAAAGTATTTGAATGTTGTCATTGTTGAATGCATTAGTATTTTGATAGTTGATGATGGAAAATAAATCATTGTTGTTAGATATGTAAGTTTTGTTAATGAATTTTTGATAAAAATGTCCATTTTGGACTAAATTGTGAAATATTGAAATTATGAGACTAAAATGTGAAATAAATGTTAGAATTGGGCTACTAGGGACCTAAGGTAATTCAGCCCAACTAGAGTATGTTAAAATTTTGAATATTTTGAGTTGTGTTAAAATTTTGAATATTTTGAGTTTTTTTGAAATAGGGACTAAATCGAGAAAATGTGAAATGTTAGGGGCTAAAATGCAATTTGCCCATTTATGTGTTTTTAAATAAATTTGAATAAATATATGATTAAACAAGTCAAATTTGTATTGAAATAGATCAAGAAAAGAAGAAATCAAATTTGGAACGAGAGAAATCAAAAGTTGTCGAATAGTCGTTCCGTTTCGTTCGTCTTCTTTCGAGGTAAGTTCGTAAGTGAGTAAATGATGTTAAATTGAATGTATTTATTTTATACATAGTTGAATTGAATTGTATGTATGTATACTACAATACTGAATTGAATTTAACATAAGAAGATTAATTACGAGCTTAATTCGATTGATTTACAACATCCGAAAGCCGTACGAACCATAGGAATTTTGATACGTGACATCGTATAGGACTACGTCTGGGACGTTGGCATTGATTTGAGATTTACATGTAAGACCATGTTTGGGACATTAGCATCGTATATGATTTCGTGTAAGACCATGTCTAGGACAGTGGCATCGTTATTTGAATACAAGTAAGATCACGTCTGGGATGTAGGCATTGTACGAGCTTTTAAGCAGTCCGAGTATCCTTTTTTATTCTGAATGGTACAACGTGAAATGATATGGCAAAACCGAATGTGGGTTCGAATTAAACAATTCATATATGTTTGAGTTATATGAATTTTGAAAGTAAAGGTAAGTATTGTGTATAACATGAAAATATGAACTAATCACTTAAATATGATTATATATATATGTGTGTTCAAGATTGGGAGAATTCGGCATACTTGTATAAACTATATGTGTTCTTTTAAAAAAAAACTATTTGCTTATGACTTTCTAAGCTATTTAAGCTTACTGTGTGTTTGTTCGTTCGTTATTTTATCTAGTTATGAGCTCAGGAATCGTCAAAGAAGTCCGTCACACTATCGATTTCTATTTCGGTATTTTGAAAGCTTGAAACTTTGAACATATGGCATGTATAGGCTAGCATTTGTTTTGTTTGGTCATGAAGTGTGTATATATTTAGCCATGCGGAAATGGCTTAATTTTGACATTAGTGTTTATGTGTATTCGGTCATGGAAATAGCTTATTGTGGATATGTATTTGATGGTATTTTCACTATGTAAGTTCGGTTGCTATATGTAAGTAATGGTATATTCTATGAATGTTTTTGATTGATTGTTTTGGTATGGATCTAAATGATAAAAAAATGGCATGAATTATTTTTGGAGGTTGAATGAGATGACCGAATATGTGGTTAAGGGATTGGCTATGTGTATGTATTTTTAAGCATGCAATTTAGGTGTGTTTTAGGTGTTATATGTGTTCAAAATTGTTCAAGTTAACATGGTCACATGCGCACAAATTTGTAGTGAGAAAATAGGTATGTTTTGGTATTATAAATTGAGGTGCATTTGTCTTGGAAATAGTTTGAGGGATTGTATATGATGTGCATGCAAATTCGGATAAAGTACTAGGTAAATAAGTAATTATATAGTCATATGGGTTCGAATATTTATTAGTGAAAGAAAATGTATATGCTAGTAATGTGATCACTTATGGTTGGATTACTATGATTCGGTTGGTGATGTCATGATATGATTCAATATGGGTGATTGAAATTAGCTCAAATTAATGTGGTCATATACGCATAGTCTCGTGATGAGTGAAGAGGTATATTTGGTCTTATTATAATGGCTGATTATGTGTAAAATATATATGTTTACTAGGCTGTGGGAATAATTTATTTTAGATTATTGTGCTAGCCGAATAGTTCATGAGATGAATAAATAGATACATGTGGTTTGGTTTGATTATTAAATTTGTAAATTGAGTATACTATGATTTGTAGTATGTGTTTTAAAATGGTTTATATTAATTAAGTAAAATGAGTGCATGATGCTTAAAATTTTATACTTGACCATTTGTTGAGGTTGTTTAGGCCGAATATGTTTGAGTCTTTATACCGTGTGATATCGCATATTAAGTATAATATGCACGATATATGTTATGTAATAATATAAGCTTAAATAATATTTTTAAAATGCGAATGATATGAATATAGGAGTATAAAGATTCAAAATTTGAATGGGATAAATGTATTGATGAGGTTAATTTACGAAGCATGAATTTTAATGAATGCCTGTTATGAGCTGTGTTTTGTTCGGTAATTCCCTGTAACCTTAATTCGGCGACGGATATGGGTTAGGGGTGTTACACTCGCTCACGAGTAGATGAAGATGAACAACTGTGCGCGAGTAGATGAAGATGAACAACTGTCGCGCAGGGTGTCAACACCAGGGTCGATGGAACAGACTCAACAAGATTCGCAAGAAACGGTGCTTCTATTGCTGCACAATTTTGGCAATTCTCAAATTCTAGAAGAGCGTCGACAAGTTTTTAAAACGGAAGAGACTCAATCGAGAATGATGCAAGAGTTAAAACAGCATCAAACTCCGATGAGAGTCCGACAAGTATTATTTCCACCTTCTTTGCCTCTGGAACCGTAGATTCAGAGGCCTCAAGAAGCACACAGGTATTTTGTATTTTTTCTATATAATCTTTGACAGACATGGTTCCTTTCTTGATTGAATGAAGGTCATGCCGGATTCGAGACATTTTTGCTCGAGTAGCAGTAGCAAAAAGGCGATTGGCCGTGCTCTAAACGTCACAAGAAGATTTCGCTGCTGTAAAACAAGACAACAGATGAGAACTAATGGTAGAGAGAAGCTAACAAGCAAGAAGCTTATCTTGCTGGACGAAAATAGAAGCATCAGGATTTGGAGTGAGAATGCCATCCGGAGAGGAGATGAATCGAGTCGGAGCAGGTAACGTCCCTTCCAAATATCTGAGTAACTCGTATCCCTCAACTATTAGCCGTATATGCTGCTGCCATTGTACAAAACTGCCTTAATCCAATTTCACCATGTCATGCCTAGGAAAAGTCTGAACTAATCGAACGTTAGAGAGTGCGGGACTGCCACGATCAGAGTAGTAGAGTCAGCGAAATTTGCCATGGACGCAGTGAGAAGAACCTCCAGGAACGTTAGGCGACTGATGCCATGTTAGTAAGTATAGAAATGAAGAAATTCAAAAGGAGAAATACAAAATAAATGTGAATTAAACAAATGAATATTATGATATTCTTGGTTGATTTGATCAATACATTAGTAGGTTTTATATACAAAAGAAAGTCTAATTGTTGTTAACAAACTCTACTAATAGACTATTAGTTTGTATAACAAATTGCTTAACAACCTATCTTATCCTATACATAACACCGAGAGATAAGGATTTGTGGAGAATACGAACCTCCAAAAAGACCTCGACCTCATACCAGTTACGATAGAGCTCAGCAATCCAGGCATTTCATGATCTATATTCATTCCAAGATGATGATTGGTAAGTTAGTTTGATACATTTGCACATTTGATGTATGCTATCTTCATTTATCTCCAACAACTAAACTAGGGACAGTTTCGTTTCCACAGTTGATGATGAATGCATTATAATCAGATCTGCCACATCAATCAAGGATCAATAGATGGTGCCAATGATACAAAAATTGCAATGGGAGCCTACCAACCGTATCGCCTCTCTACTAAGGAACCAGTGAGGGGCCAAATTCATGGGTTACATATGGCATTTTGGTATGAGCACTTACGCAAGCTTGATAAGTCCTTTCTTGACCAGAGAGCTTGGAATTCGTACGGAAAGTGAACCAGGCAGTTGAGGAATATTGGAATTTATACGCATGCAAGTCGTTAGATAATAAGCTGTTAGGCCATTTGCTAAGCTATCCGATTGGAGTTAGCAGTGATGGAGAGGTGAAAGAGCTTGCAGGATTGGAATATTTCTCGGACACCAAAGGTCGAGTTCTTGGACCCAAATCTGGATCTTTCCTTCTATTCTCATTACCTAAATTCAGTAATCTAATTGTCTGATGGTCAGAATGATTGTATTCTTTGATTGAAGAAACTCTAGATTAAACTTTAGTTGGAAGCAACCTTGAAGAAAATGACAATGTAGCTATGAAGCCATTTTTCCTAATTGACAATAGTGGGTAGATAAGAATGTTCCCTACATATATAACTTTTCCTTTGTTTTAGTTAATCTAAATCTCTAACCACCATGAATTTACCTCTACCCCTTATGTCCTTACCCATGCATTACTAATTTGGTTCACTCAAAAACCATAAGGTTATACTAATGACAAGCATCATTATTCACCTTTACCTTTTTAACTCAAGATATCTATACTTATTTTAGTGTTTTACTGAGTTAGTGCCTTGTCATGAGTTAACTGGATACCAACTTAGTTATAAAATTATTAAAATACCCATTCATATATAAATTTAAGTAAACTAGACCGTATGTCGCTTTAAAATAGCATAGTTCCTTACTTTAAATTTTTTTTATCAATTTAGTCACTCTATTTAAGATAATCGCTCGAATTGGTCACTACTGTTAAAAATTCCTTTAATCAACTAACGGATTGCTAACTTGACATTGTTTTTTATTTTTGGCTAAAGTTAGGAACCTGCCTATAATTAAGCCAATTTTTTTTCGTTTATTTGCAACATACACCAATCTTCATGATCATCATCAATTCCAAACCTTTGGTCCAATTTTGGTCCTCGAAAGCAACCACTCTTGCTATTCCTCAAGTGTATCTAAATTTAAACATTTTTAATTCATTCCCTAGTATATTTATTTGAATTTAGATAAGCTTGAAGAAATTTTTTTGAGGGATATATTTGGGTAATTAAATAAGAATTTTATATATTTTTTTAATAAATTTTATTGTTTGTAAAAAAATAAAAAAATAAAAAGAGTTTATTTTTATTATTCTTATATTTTTAAGGGTTATTTAAATTTAATTTAAAAAAATGATAGACTTAACATGTAAATAGACCAAAAGTTAAAAACCATTTAATTTGGTGTCACCATAATGTTAGGCCGCACCCCTTTTTCAGCCAATTTAAAATGGGTAATTACTTCATCAGGTCCCTAAACATTTTACATAATCACATTTCAATCTAGTGTTGTCACTGTATCAAGTGACACAAATTTTCTTTATTAAAACATTGATGATTAGGAGATAAACAAGGGTGGTGTTCTCAGTTGAGATTCCTTTTGAAAATATAAAAATTAAATTAATCTATTTAATAATAAAAAAATTTAAATTAATTAAAGTCGGAGCTGTGAGTTATATGCAAAACAATCTCAACTTCTTCCAATGCCGAAGATATTTTAAAAATATGCTTTTGGATATTCTTATATATACTACCTACACAAAGTTAATGCTGCCTTTAATTTCCAATAGTAAATTTATGATAATCTGCCCACCCCTTTCGCCTCACTCTCATACCATTTATTTATTTATTTATCACAACTACGGACTACCCCACTTGTAGCTATAAAATTATAAAACTAAAATATATATATATTTTTTTAAAAAAAGTAAAAGTTGGAGTGAAAAAAGGGTTTTTTTTTAAGGAATCTAACCTTATAAATTTAAAATTTTATGAAAATGATCTAATTTCAAGATTAATTATGGGAATTACCTGATTTCTACAATAGAGTTAGGTGTCAACACTTTTCTAGGCGGCGCCATCCTAAAAATTCCATTATGCTCTAATCATTATAATAAAAAATAAAAAATACAAATAATTTTTTTGGTGTCGCATAATAAATTGATGACAGACTGAAATGTGTAGGGGCTGAATATTCAGGAATCTGATGAAGTAATTATCTTTTTTAGATTGGTTGAAAAAAAAGTGTCACGTGAGAGTATGGTGGCACCAAATTAAACTTTTGATCTATTTACATATTAGTCTTTAAAAGATATAACAATAACAAAAATAAATTTTTCTCATTTTTTTATTTCTTTAAAGTTTATAAGGTCAAATTCTTAAAAAATTAAAAAAAGAGTGTCGCTTGACATTATGGCGGCACCCCTTTTTAAATTAATTTTTTTATTTTATTTTATTTTATTTTATTAAAATAATATTTTTCATAGGTGATGTACGACTTTTTACTGTTCAAAATAACTTATTTTTATAAATAATTTGCTTTCCACCTTATTTTTGTAATTTTTTATATTATTAATATAAAAACCGTAGGTTTTCATCTCTGGGAATCAAAGCTCATAGACTTTTGGTGGCACAGGCACTTCCCACGTACATTCACCGAACCTGGGCCTGTGTCGGACTCTTCCATGCCCTAAAAATAGTCCACGGGTTAATTTAATTTTTATACTATAAAAAATAATTAAATAATATTAAATTGTAATAAAATTAATATTTATTATTAAAAATATTATTTATTATTTACTAGAGTTAATATTTTTTAAATTTTTATGATTTTATAAATAATATTTTTTATTTAAAATTGAACAACAATAAAAAATAATATTTTTTTAAAATATTTTTTATACTGTAAATATTAATACTATTATAATTCAAACTCATTTGATTCTATGATTCATTTAAAAATAAAATGACTAATTTAATCTACTCATCTCTTAGGAACTTCAACCACAAATTAACACTAAAGCATGAAACCCACTCTTCTGCTTTTGTAATGCTTACGAATCAATTTAGCTTTTTCAGAGTAAATTTTTATTTTGGTTATTTAATTAAAAATAGTTACAATTTGGTAATTAAATTATTCAAAAAAATTTATTTTAGTCATATGCTATATGACTTTTTTTGTTTGTACTGCTTGTATCTATTGAAAGCTTTCTTTCTTTTTTTCTTTTACAAATTTTTTTTCATGAAACAACTTTAAATATCACGAATTTGCAAACCAAAATTCAAACAACTTTTTTTTTATCTTTGACACTGACCGTTAGATTGACTTGGATCTAAGGTATGTTATTCTACTCGTCGATGGATATTGATCCACAGTACTAATCGTCAAATCGTCGCTTTAAAAAGAACAAACTTAATAACCCAATGAATTAAAAAAAATTGAATAGTTCAATGACTTAAATGAAAACTTTTGAATAGTTTGGTGACCAAACAAAAACTTACCCATAGTTTGGTGACTAATGGTGTAGTTTACCCTTTTTTAAGATCAACATTATGATTTTTAAAAAGGTTAAAATATGCTAGAAATTCATGTACACTTTGTAAATTTAGTCTATATACCAATAAATTTAACAAAAAATAGTGTTAACAATTGAATCTAAAATCTAAAATTTGAAATTAAAGAACACAACGGTGGTGATTCGTAAGAAAATGGTTAGAATAGGTGATATTAAAAATGGTGAGTTTAGGGAGCTGAGGTTGCATGTGTCATTTTTTTCCCTCTAGGAAGAAGGGTTATTTATAGATAGAAATGTGGTTAAAGTGGGTATATAGAATTCAATTTAAGCTAAAATTAAGATATGGGCTGAATCTAATCACATAGGGATTAATGGAATTTGATAATTGAAAACATTTAATGACATTAAAACTGATATGTGTGGCTCTTTCCAATAATGGAAGCAAGGTTTGTTCAAACGAAAGATAAAAGGGTATGAAATCACAACCTTATACTCAACATCTTTGTCGCTTTCCTTCACTCTACAACCAGTGAAATTAGCATATATCAATGACATGAAGGGTGCAGCACAAATTCTCCCCAAGAATCTGGAAATTTACAATGACCTCAACAAGACCTTTTAAAAGAAACATACCCATCTGAAATATAAGGTGTCATCATAAGATGTTGCCCATTACTCCTTCCTTAAGAAGCAATTGTCATCATCAATATTTGTGGGGTAATGGTTGTTTATCTATTTTTCTTTAATTACATATTTGGGATTTTAATTTTGTTTACGAAAATAAAATATGCTTTATAATCAATCATTTAATTTTATGATAAAATTAATTATTATTACAATATCTTAACTTCAATAGAAGGAAATTTGACATTGTCCATATATTAATAATTTTAATGTAAGTTTTGATTAAATTTGTTCTTGTTAACATTATATCTAAGTTATTCATAACCTCTTTTAACTCATAAATAAGAAAATAATATATACCAATATACTCTAATTTATATCTTGATAATAATATTAATATCAAATTAGAGCTTAAATGTATTAAGCAACGTAGGAGCAGCGGATGAAAGAAAAGGTGACTCCTAGAGTCCCATCCAAAGGCCAAAAGCACCATAGGCTTGCTTTTTCAGCTTTTCATGACATAGTTTTTCTACGGAAGTTTCTCTCACATGCAAAAAAAAAAAAAAGTACAAAAGAAATAAAAAAGAAAAGACCCACACCAATCAGGCTATATATATACTATAAAATATCGCCCATTTAATTCCAATATTTTATTCTAGAAAGGCAGCGTTCCCTGTTCCCACTGGTTTGTCTATGTTCAAAACCAAAACAAAAGCATCAATTTTCTCACCCATTTTTCAACCTACGAAAGGGGGGGTTGATCTTTACTTGTGATCATGGCTTCAATGTTGAGCTCTCAAGGAATGGTTCTTGCAACAGCTATGGCAGTCTCAGGCACTGTAATTCTTCTCGCTTTTCGATATCAGAAATCTTTCCCTCTCCCCCATCCTTCACAACAAGTTCTTCGCTCCTGCATATCTTCTGGTACATAGATACATACCCCATCTGCCTCTAACATATTGCATGCGTGTATGTTAACACACTGCTCTTAATCATTTCACCATTTTTGTTGCCTTTGTTGTTGTTTAAAGAAGGGAAGAAAAGGGAGAAGAAAAAGAAGAAGAAAGTGCACTTTGCAGAAGATGTGATGGAGCCCAGAGGCGATGGATTACAGGTGAAGAATCATGTTAGAATATTTAGCAATAATTCTTCATCAAAGTTGAAGAAATTTGGTGGTGATGGTGGTAAACAGGGAGGAGAAATGCCTGCTAACAGAGTTGCTCTTTACCATGGAATTCTAAGGGATCGTGGTGTTCAACGATTGGCTTACTCTTACTGAGAAAAATGAAAGAAAGATAGGGGTTTTTTAAATTTTTATTTCCTGTACAATCATAATTGTTTTTCTTTTTAACTACAGTTTGTGTGAGTGTTCTGTAATTTTGTAATTAGTATAGTATTTTCTTTTTGTAAAAAGTTGAATTGATTAAGAAAAATAATTAGTTTTTCTTTGGTGATTATTATTATTATTATTATTTTTAATTAAGAAAAAAATGTTAACTGGTTTCTAAAAAGAAATGCTATCATTAAAGTTTTTTATCCTTATGTCTTTAAATTAAATATTAAATTTAAAAAATAAGTAAATTAATTATTTACAATAGAAAGAAAAAAAAAGTGTAAATTAAACTTTTTGTTAAAAATTCTATCCATATATATTGTTAAGTTATTTTATATAAGTGGGATGGATTTAAAGGATAAATAAGATTATGTAAAAATACCATGGAGCTCTGTACTAGAAATCAAATTGTATTTTATCCCGGCCTCTACTCAAGATATGGGTAAATTAGTTCTTATACTTTATATTAAAAACTTTACCAATTTATACTTTTAAGTGATGATGTGTCTAATAGAACAACCAAATAGCAATACATAATTGTGCCACGTTTACCTCATTCAACAAATATTTAAAATTAAAAATAAATAAATTTTTAATAATTATTTAAAAAGCACGACCAAGATGAACCTATGCAAATGATTGTTCATGTTCACATGAACTTAGACGAATAATTGTTCAGATTTATTATAGACATTATTTTTTAAATAATTATAAAAAAATTATAGAAAATTATTTAAAAACTACTAAAATTTATAAAATTTTTGAAACTATTAAAAAAAACTAAAACAACATCCATAATGAAATTTAACATCTGGCTGTCCAGCTTCAAATGACCCTAGACAACAATTTATCTAGATTTATTCTAGAGTTATTTCTTAAATAATTAAAAAAAAGTACACATAATTATACAAAATTATTTAAATTTATTAAGAATTATAATAAATTAAATCAAACTTATCTAATGATGGACATTAGAATTTGAAGAATTTTAAAAAATTCTTAATATTATGATATTAGTTACACATGTTAGTGTTTGGTTTCTCCATTAGCCACGTTAGCATTTAATAGTAGAAATGAATATAATTTTTAATAGAATGATCAATTTACTATTTGATTTAACATATAACGGTTAATATGCACATTTTTTAGTAAAAGAGTTAAAATGCAATCCAAATCTTAATACAGGGGCTATCATGATACTTTTATATACTTCTATCCATCCTTTAATTTTAGGTCACTTATATAAAAAAATTGAAAAAAATCAAATCATCACTTAATAACACGTATAGATAGATTTTTAACGAAATGGTCGATTTACACTTTCTTTCTTTTTTTAACATACAAGGACTACCATTTATTAAGTAAAAATGATAAAATGCAATTCATGGGATTTATATGACACTTTCCGTCTTTGTTATTTTAATTAATTAGTTTTCATAATTGGAAAGCAAAATTTTAAGTGAAATTAAAGGTACAAAAACTTAGTAAAAGGTTCAGCCCACATGTTGCGAGTTACTTTTTAAAAAAAAAATTAATGGGTATACACGGTATTCGTATGTATTTTTTAAAATAACCATGAAAATATAAGTATACATAGTGAGAAAAAAACCAAAAATTATAATATAAAAAAATAATATTATATTTTGTACTTTTCCATAATATTATATGTATTTTTTTAGGTTCTTTTTCTCACCATGTATGCTTATATTTTTATGGGTATTTTGAAAACTATATATAAGTACCGCTTGATATAGTAGCGGCACTTACAAATTGTTTTTAAAGACTAACAATTAGCTGATGATTGACTAAAAAAGGAGAGAGTGGTGCCACTGATGATTACTGTAACAAACGACCCATTTTTATAAATAATTTTTCACAATCTATTTTTGTATTTAATTAATTTTTATATTATTTTTATAAAAAAACTGTTGTTTTCAATTTTGAGAAAAAATTACTCAATAAAAAGGTTACTCAATTAAATACAACTTTTCTTTTAATTTTAACTTAATTTTCTTTTGAAAATATAATTTTTTAATAAAATGTTATATTATATACTTCTCTAATCAATTTTATTTAGTTATAACCAAATATGAAATGACCATTTGTTGACACACGTTGTCGCATTCATACTCTCGTAATCATTCAATTGATTGACTCAGTCCACTGGAATACCTTTTTTTATTATTATTAACATTAATCTCAGGAACACGATGAGAATTAAACTAAATTTTAAATCTTAGTTTTCTGAGGGGATTTAGATTAATTTTTAAGTTTCAATCCAACCCATCTCAAAAAGTAGGTTTATTTTTTTTCTAAGTCCGGTCTAATTTAAGAAAGATAAATTTGGACCCGACCTGACTTGTTCATATTTATTTTTTCATATTAATTTTTATGTTAAAATAATTTTTTTAAAAATATAATACACTAAATTCATTAAAATAAAAAAATTTCTAACACTTTAAAAATACATTAAAAAATATTTATATTTAAAGACATTATCATAAATATAATAAATGTTTTATTATATTATAAATAAATAAATATTTTATTGTATTAAATATAATTTTTAAAACTTTATATTTTGGGTTGGGTAAATTTTTTTTAGGTTTTGAGTAATGGGTTTAATTGTTATTGAGTTAGTAATTTAATATAAATATAAATATATAATTAATATAATTTTTTATAACATAATATATACTAGTTCACAAATCAACCAACCTAAACTCTGAATAATTCTCGATTCGATTGATGGATTAGTCTAAAAACCATAACAAGAAGAGAGTAAGGCGCTTACGACATGCAATGAAATTTTAGTTATGTTACATTAGAGAATTGAAATTGAAAAGTTGGATTCAGATTTCATTTGCTATATAAATTGTGTATTATGAATTAGTTGAGTATAATATTCAATGTAATATATATTCGGGAAGTATAATAATTATGAATTTATTAAGTAATAATATTTAATACATTATCATTGTATAATGAAATGTCACAGTTATTAAGTAAAATAAAAATGGTAAATTATAGAATTAGTCAACCGCATGTTTCTGTTTTGATCATTAAACTATAAAATATTTCAAATTTGTCATTAATGTTTTAGATTGTTTCTATTTTGATCACTCACCATTAAATGATTAACGGAAGTGATGATGTGACTTTTATATAAAAACATATAATATTATTTCTATGTATTTATATAAACACATTTAAACACGGAAAAGGGCCTCTCACCTCTCCTAATCTAACTACCAATCGTGCATCTCTTTCATCTCCGATTCATACCATCCATTCGAGGGGGATGGAAATTGAACAAGTTTGCTTCTAATTTTAATTTTAAGTTCTCTTTTTTAAGGAGAAGAGAGATGTGTTGAAAATAATAAGGGTGAATTAGAGAGAAATTTCAAAAATTTTGTATTTGAAACCCCTAAACCGTGTTTAAAACTTAGAAATTCACAGACAAATAGGTTAATCAAAAGTCAAAAGAAACCTAGAAATCTTAATAAATTTATATGTAAATTTGTGATTTTGATAAATTCAAAACACAGAACTCAAAATGAAAGTTTTGGTCTCCCCGCCGCCGATGCGGTGGCTTTCGGCCGGACCCTAGGCCGGCGCTTGGAGAGAAAGGGGAGAGTTGAGAGGATTTTTGGGGATTTTTTTTGAAGAAGAAAGAAAAATGAAAGTTTTTGAAAAAAAATTGGTTTAAATAGGGAAGCAAAACGGCGTCGTTTTGCTCAGCCCTTTAAAACGCCAAAACGGCATCGTTTAGCTCCTGACCCGAAAATTCGACCTGCTCCAGCAAAGGGATCCGAGTGTTTAGGCTTGAGGGGATATTTGCTCAATAAGCCCCTCCACCTTTATGCCGTTTTCAATGCGATTCCTTTATTATTTGTAATTTCGGCCGCAAAATTTCCTTTTGTTTTAATTTAATCCCCAGACCATGTACATGCACTTCCTTGGAACGGCGCCGTTTGGTTGGTGCGGGATATTTCCCCAATTAATCCTTCACGTCTTTCGTGCCTTTGAAATTAGTCCCTACGTTTGGTTTATTTTTTCTTTAATTTATCCTGTCAATTTAGTTTAAATTGCATTTTAATCCTATATATATACACGTATATATGTCTAATATTTAATAATATATATACATGATTATATTATCTATTTTATAATTTATATATGTATGTATTTATATACACATTTTAAGTATTTATATTTATATGCCTATGTTTCTACCATCCGTATCTATATACATACATGCGTACATGTCCTGTTTCACATATGCTTATATATACATATTCTTGTTATTATTTTACAATTTCTAAGTATGTATGTATATGTGAATAAGTTTTTATAATATATGTACGTACATATTTTTTTTAATTTGTATAAGTATATATATATATGCACATTGTTTTATCTTAGAATTTTTATGTTTATGTACATATACACGTTCTTATAATGTACATACTTATATTTTATAATCTACTCATATATATGCAAATACTTATATTTTCATATTTTATAACACATATATATATATCTTTTATATTTTTATAGTTTTATACATTTTCTTTGTTTATTTCTTCATTTACATTTTCATTATTCAGATTTCAAAAAATAATTTTAAAAAAAATATAAGTAATAATCGGTATTTGGGATCTTCGAAAGAATCGAGCCCTAACGTATTGGGTTCCGATTTTTCTTCGTTGAATCCAAACAATCGAGATTATTCTTTCAAAAAATAAAAGCGTTATCGGGAATTCAATACGTCGTGTCCTAACGCATTGGATATGACATGTTGTTTTCCCGGGACGAAAATTTTTCTAAAATAATAAAGGCAATATTCAATGTTTAGATTTTTGAGGGAGTCGTGCCCTAACTTATTGGGTTTCGATTTTCAAAATAAATCTAAATACGTGAATCCTTTCAAACTCAAGTTTTAAACGATCTCGGGAATTAAAAAGATCGTGTCCTAACTTACTGGTCGTGATCCCTTTTTTAAATCCGAGATAAATAAATATCTTTTAAATGAGCATTTTTACGTATCAAAAATTCGAGACATTGT
The DNA here is from genome assembly GCF_007990345.1 of Gossypium hirsutum. Taxonomy (NCBI): domain Eukaryota; kingdom Viridiplantae; phylum Streptophyta; class Magnoliopsida; order Malvales; family Malvaceae; genus Gossypium; species Gossypium hirsutum. Next base: position 4,388,703 of record NC_053443.1, read on the forward strand.
GCCCTAACTTACTGGATATGGTTCTCTTTCTCGAATAACGTGAAATATGTTTCTTTTCTAAATTTTTTTAATATTTTAATACAAGGATCGTATTTTTAAAATTTTTCAAAGTTTTCAATTTTCGACATCAAGACATTAGCTAATCAACTAGGTACCAATTTTGGGCGTTACGAGGGTGCTAATCCTTCTCGTACGTAACCGACTCCCGAACCTATTTTTTTGAATTTTGTGGACCAAACTCGTTGTTTTAATAAAATTAAACTGTTTATTAAAAATAACCATTTTTCAAGGTGATCCAATCACACCTTATCAAAAAGATTGGTGGCGACTCCCGTTTTTTCGCTTTCGTTTTCAAAATTCAAATTGACCCCGTTTTTATACAAAAAAATGGTGTCAACAAGAGAAATCCAATTTTTTGTATGAAACCTAACAAATAATTAACAAATCAAAAGAAAAAAAAACAAAAACAAACAAAAAAAAGAAGCTTTATAAGCCTTTTTCAAATCATCACCTTTTGCATTCTTGTCAACTTGAAAAAATCTTGTAATAATCTAAACACATTCTAAACAAAAAATTTATTGTAAAATTTACCTTTATCTAATTTGTTTGTAATTTTATTTAGAAAAAGATGTAAATTTTCTAGGTTTTCAATTTTTCTAACTTGATCTTTAGATTTATTTTAATTTTTGTAATATTTTAAAAAGATAGATACATATATATTTTTATAATTTATTTTAAATTAAATACTTTTTTATAATTGTACAAGCCTAAATTGCCCGGGCCCAAACAAAAACAAAGCAGGCAGTTTTAGTTTCTTAATAGCAGGCCTAAACTCGTCTAAAGCCCGACAAATAAGTGGCCCAATAACAAAACTAACCTAAGCCCAATACAGACATCAGCCTAATAATAAAAAAAACAAAAAACCCTAAGAAACCCTAGCTCTCTTTGCTTCAGCGCCGCAAGTAGCCCCAATGCCTCCAATAGACCCCGATCGACGCACGATTCAGGACTAGCTCCTCCACGCACGCGCCGTAATCTCCACGATACCTGAAAAAGCGGACTCAAAGAGCCTGAAGGAAGAAAACAAGCAGAAAATAGCATTTTTTGTTTATTTTATTTTCTTTTTCTGGCTATAAAAGGCCGACTTTTATCTTGTAAAAGGGAGAGGAAAATAAAAAAATACAGAGAAATAGACAAAAAAAATTGAAAGAAAAGCAGTAAATACAACGTTTTAAGGTGAATCGGGTTCTTTTAGTTTCATTTTATTATTATTTTCTTTCTTTTGCGTTTTATGTTTTTTTAAACGAAATAAAAAGGAAAAGAAGGGATTACCTTTGCCGTCGATTCTGCTAGGAGGGGTTTTAAAAAAAACACTTGGCGTGCCTCCGGTCACCGATCGCGATGAACTCGCGACGAAAGGGTGGTGAACGGCTGTGGCATTAAGTGGGGCATTTGGGTATGAAACCCTAGCAGAGGTCTCTGCTGTTTGGAAAAAAAGAAAATGAGTTGGTTTTTTGGAAATTTTAAGGTTTTGTAACGATCGCAAAACGACGTCGTTTAGAGCCTGTTTCTGTGGCCCCAAAACGGCACCGTATGGTGTGACCCGTGCGGTGACCCGACCCGAAGGGGAGGATCCGCGCGCTCTAACGTCACATGGTCTTTTTGCGCAATTGGCCCTTCCGTTTTTCAGCGCTTTTTAATTAAATCCTTTTTACATATTTTAGAAATTGGGCCGCATAGTTTATTTTTATTTTGATTTGGTCCCTTGCTACGCGGCTTTTTGAAAGGACGGGATAATTTCCCTTTTGGTCCTCCGTTGTCAGGCGCGCATTCAATTGGGTCCTTTCTTTTTAAATTTATTCTAAATCTGCCCCATTTCTTTCATTTTTAATTCAATTTAATCCATTTTGTTTTTTATCATAATTATGCTATATTATATTATATTGTTTTATTGTTATTGTTATTATTATTATTTCTATTGTTGTACATTACTATTTATTATTATACTCTTATTACGCATATATGCAATATATATTTTACACGTTTTAAATACATATATATTATATATATACTTTTTTTTACTTTATTCTATCTCCATATTTTTTTATATACATATATATACCCATAATTTATTAATGTATTATACTTATTTTTTATTCATATTTTATATTTTATTTTCGTGACTTATGTGCACACATTTATATTTATATTCACAATTTTTTTTTTCAAAATACACATTTTTTATATATATACTTATGTATTTCTTTTTTAAAATTATGTACACATACATGTTTTAAATACGCATGTTTTTTTACAATATATATATGCATTTTTTTATGTATTAAACACACATACATTTATATATAATAGATACGCATTTTTAAATATATATGCATTTTTTAAAGGCTTTTATGAATACATGCATATCTTTTATTCATACGTTTTTATGTATATTTTCATCTCTTTTTAAAACTTTTATATACTTTATTTTGTAAATATATACACATATACATTTTTCTATCTTCATTTTATTTTCATGATTCTCGTACACATATATACATGCATTTATTATTGGTTTTTTTTGATTTGATGTACCTTTTTTGTTTATAAATTTATTTGTATATTATACCCACTTGTATATATTCGTAAATGTTTATTCATATATGCATTAGAATGTTGATCTCATGTTATGCATTACCCCTCTAGCATATCCTTTTTTTTTTAAAAAGAAATGCGTATTTTGGTTTTATCGAAGCATTAAAATCATCATTTTTTTGTTACAAATTTCCAAAGTATTTGGCATTCATGATTCTCGGGAAAGATTGTGTCCTAACTTACTGGATTGCGATTATTTTTCGATGAATTTAGAAAGCCAAGTAATTGTTTTGCAATAAATTCGCAAATTTTAATAGAAGCTTATTCTCGGGAATTTAAGATGTTGGGTCCTAACTTACTGGTCATGACATTTTCTTCTCGAAATAAGAATTTTCAAAAGCAAAAGGCAATATTCGGATATTTTGGAGAATTAAAAACATTGTGCCCTAACTTACTGGGTGTGGTGTTTTATTTCTTTGAAATAAGAATGTCTTATTATTTTAATTCATTCATGAAATAAAAGGTTCATTTTAAAATCTTTTCAAATTTTTGACACCAAGGCATTTTAAAAGAATCAATTTGGTACCAATTTTGGGCGTTACGAGGGTGCTAATCCTTCCTCGTGCGTAACTGACTCGCGAACCTATTTTCTCAAATTTCGCAGACCAAAATTATTTTTTAAGGTGGGCCGATCACACCTTAATAAAGGATCGGTGGCGACTCCAGTTTTGATTTTTAAAGTCGACAACCAAAAGATTTGTTTTCAAAAAAACGGTTTCGACAATAATATTTATAAAAAATAGACTATGACATCGTCAATGCCACGTGTCACAACCTAAGAGTTCATGAGTTCCATATTTATCATTATTATATAAAGGTACCAAAACCCTTGACGGAATGAAAATTCGGGTACCAACTTAAGAAAAAAAATCATAAGTACCAACTTGAGAGAATATGTCAAGTTGAGGGGACTAAATGCATATTTGAGCCTTATAATTATAATCAAATATAAACACATAATTTTATTTATATAAATATATAATTATTATATTTTATACTTTTTCATAATATATAGGGTAAATTATACAAACCGTCACCCAACTATGTTCGTGTTATTGTTTTGGTTACTTAACTTTAAAAATTTTCAATTTAGGTACTAACATTTGTATTCATTCATGTTTTGGTCACTAGTCGTTAAATTGTTAATGAAAATACTGACGTGGGTTTTTTTGTAACTAGTACAATAACATATTTAGTCCTCATCAATACTTACGTATTCTATTAATTTGACCCTAATTCTAAATAATTCAATAAATTTAACCCTTCACGTTTATAAGTTCTATCAATTTGGTTACTAGATAACCTTTAAAAATATCAAATCAAACTAAAAACTTGTATGAGCTTTAATTGAGCAAATGAGTTGAGAAAACAGAGTTGAAAATGTTAGTTTACACCATAGGCAAGCAAGCAGGCAAATTCTCGAGGTTAAAGATCAAATATGATCAACTTTAGGGGCTCAAATAAGTCTAGCTCACCAAGCCAAGAGATGATGTTATAGTAGGGCCAGAAGCATAGCAATTTGCTGCCCCATAAAGTAAAAAATAAGCAAAAGAAACTAGTTTTTTCTTTAATAAAGATGTTCCAATTCTGTGAACCAAGAAAACAAAGACGAAGTGTGGTGGTCGTTGAATGATTTAATATTTTAATTCATTCATCAGCCGAGGGTTTTCAGCAAACCATCCCGCATGTCGGCCTAAGCGTCAGTCGATGACGTGCGACTATCTATTATATATTATATTTGTTCAAGTGATCAAGACGCCGAAACTCTCTTAAAATGCTTAATCTAATCCACATGCACAAACAACATTATCAATATTCTAAAAATGAATCTGGTCAAAGGCAGGGCTTGAAACAAAAGGATTCCATGAAATTTCCAAAGAATCCCAAACTTCAAAGGTGCATGAACACGAGTAAACATCACAAAAATAACAATCACCTGCCAAGGACAGCAAAGGTACCAAAAACAACCCAAAAGTTATATCTTTTTCACATCCATCACATTATCAACATTTTCTATCAATTAAAAAATATATAACTACTAATTAGTTTGAAAATTAATGTTTTAGACAACCTAAATTTTATAAATTTATGTTTGGACTGAGTGTTCATCTTTGAAAAACTCAAGCCCTCCAAAAGGGAAAACTTTTTGCATGATATTTCCGTAGAAGTTAATATGCATGCACATTAGAAATTCAGGATTCATGCACATACAATGAATATTTTGAAACTAGCTAGTAAGAAAAGAAAGAAAAGGTAAAACAACAAATTTTATACTCAAAGGATACTAAGATTGCTTGAATTTCAACAGATTCATTTGACCATGTTCTCTTCCATCCCATCTTACATGTTATTTTAATTTATGTTATTCTTTTTAGGGCTTTTGATAACCTAATTAGCTAAATGATAAGTTGATTCATTTGTGAGAACAAATGTGCATGTCAGAATGATACGTGCAAAAAGGGTAAAAACCAAGACTAATCTATTATATTTGTTTAAATATTATGATTGGGCACGATCCGACAAGGAACGATGTCAGAAAAAAAAATTGGGATTGAAATTAAATTGTATATTTTTACGATAGAAATGTAATTTTACTATTTTAATAGCCTATATTTTTATAATTTTTAAAGAATTAAATCAAATTTTTATCATTTTTTTGAGAGGCAAAATGTATTTTTATCATTACTAATTTAAAATTTTATAAACTATAAATAGGCTTAATTAAAAAAATTTCATTTTAGAGAGGGCTAGGCCCTTCCAACCCTTAGATTCGCCACTCTCTCTCTCTCTTCAAGTAAAAAAAAGGGAGTCAAGACACCCTAAAATAAATAATAGTTCCAATGGAACCTTCTTTTCTATCAGAAATTGATCGTTTATTCTTGAGTCAAGCTATTATTTTCTATTCTTTATTCTCTTTATTACTATTAACAACTTAAATAACCACAACAAATTATTTTAAGAATCATTAAATTTTATAATTATAAAAGAGTGTGACATGATATATCATGTAAATTGTTGGAATCGAAATATAAGAAGAATAGTTAGATGTAATCCCACTTTCCAAGTAGTCACTCAATAATTTGGCAATGCTATGCTGAAAAATTGGAACAAGAAAACATTAAATTTATATTTATAAACATTAGTTAACGACAACCGAAATTTACAAATTCAATTATCCTCGTTAACGCCGACATGTCTTTGTCAGGATCCTTCTATTACTCATCAATTACGTTAACCACAAATTCTCCAAATTCATATTTTAATTTATATGATCAAAAAGTCTTTGAATTTATTTTAAATTAAATATATCGTATATATAATTTTTTGTTCAATTTAGATATGATAAATGTCGTCCACAATCTCTTAATCTAACGACAAAAATATCATGTTGTGAAGTATAAAAATATTAGGATCAAACGAGATTAAATTTATCCAATATTTTCAAATTTGATCAATGATAAATTTATACATATCCATAAATGTTGTAATTATGAATTTTTCCTAGTTAACGCGGTCTTAAATTGCATTTAATCTTACCATTTTAAGTCAAGTATGTATTAAATTGTTTCATTAAATAGTACATGTTTGTTGCATTTTATTGTATGAGTGTCGATGCACCACAATTGGCGTTGTGAGCTGCAGTGAACTTTGTAGTTTGTATCTATTTGACCAACCACCACGCGAGGTAGTTCCACTGTTGAAGCCGGACACTAAGGGCGTTGCTTTCCCTAAGTTCGAAGGCGGATGCTCTCTTTTGTAAAAGAAAAACAAAATAGTTTCATTAAATTATTTCTTATCTTATACTACATAGACCTTGGGATATTTTACTTCATAAAATAATAATAATTATATTATAATAAATACACATTAGTGGTCTTAAAACTAAGCTTAAATACCTCTATTATAGGTTATGATAATATCTCTTCTTTTTAACACAATATCTAAAATTACCTATGACTAATTATGCACTTCTGCATATTCAAATCCAATTTACACCAATCAATTGAATTTTGATTATTTAATTCAATAAAGTTGACTATAGTGGCCGGTAATGTACTAATGGGGCGTTTGGTTGGACTGAGAAAAGAAAAGAAACAACAAGTTTCTGAAGGTACATTGCATGTAGCAGAAAGCTGTCTGTTAATGTATCTGCAACAAAAACATGAATATTTAAAATAATAATAACGTGGAAATTTCCCAACACAACATCTCTCTTCTTTTCTTCAAACCAAATAAATAGAATACTTGTGTTTTGTTTCATGTAATAGTTCTCGTTTTTCTTCTTCTTTCTTTCCATCTTTCCCCCCCTACTTATTGGGGTTTCTGAGCTCATTGTTTTAAACAAGTTCTGATGCATTCAAGCTTTCAAGGGTTATACTTGGTCTGTTTATTAACGTCTTCCCTTGTTGAGTGTTCCGTTTTGGGATTAGAGGCTTCTCACAAAGGTGCCTTCTTTGAGGTTCAACCATGCCTGCTCTTGTTAATTACAGCGGTAAGCTATTCTTTTTTATTTGTTTTCTTCTTGTTTTAGTGGGTAAAAAGTTAGCTATGAATTTATTAGATCTATTTATAATTCTGAGATTGATTAAATTGTTTGAAGTTTATGCTTTATACGGAAACCACTTATTGTAGGTCTACTGGAATTTCAGGTGATGATGAATTTTTTATTAGAAAAAACTCTATAGAGTTGGGCAGATTGTGTTCAATCAGTTCCCAAGCGGATGTGTATTGGCCTCCTCATAAAAGAGTTCGTATTAGTGCCCCATTTCTCTTTCGGGAAACTGATTTTGAGCAGAACAAGCAACCATCAATCAATGACCTTCCCGGTGAATGTATTTTTGAGATCTTCAAGCGACTTCCTAGTGGCAGAGAAAGGAGCTTGTGTGCTTGCGTCTCAAAGCGGTGGCTTAGGCTTCTGAGCAGCATTCGCAAGGGTGAATACGGGTCATCAAAGGTGGTCAAGGAGAATATTGATTCGGTTTCTTATGCCATCGAGACAATCTCATCTAATGAAAATGGTGGGTATCTTACAAGGTGCTTGGAAGGGAAGAAAGCAACTGATGTGAGGCTTGCTGCAGTTGCTGTTGGAACCAGTGGTCGTGGTGGACTGGGAAAGCTTTCTATTCGTGGAAGCAACTCTTCTTGCGGAGTAACTAACTTTGGTCTATCTTCCATAGCCCGCGGTTGCCCTTCTCTCAAGTCACTTTCTTTGTGGAACGTCCCTCATGTTGGAGATGTAGGTCTGTATGAGATAGCTAAAGAATGCCATTTGTTGGAGAAGCTTGACCTTTGCCAGTGCTCTGCAGTTTCAAGCAAGGGTCTGATTGCGATTGCAGAGAACTGTCTTAATTTGACCGCTTTAAGCATTGAATCTTGTCCAAAGATTGGTAATGAGAGCCTCCAAGCTGTCGGAAAGCTTTGCCCCAAGCTGCAGTCCATCTCTATCAAGGACTGTCCACTTGTGGGAGATCATGGAGTTTCAAGCCTGTTTTCATTAGCATCCTCTGTCCTTTCAAAGGTCAAGCTTGAGGGATTAAAAATCTCAGATTTTTCTCTTTCTGTGATAGGATACTACGGTAAGTCTGTGACAAATCTAATGTTCAGTGGTTTACGAAATGTGAGCGAGAAAGGATTTTGGGTCATGGGTAACGCTCAGGGTTTGCAAAAGTTGGTATCTTTGATGATTACTTCATGCCGGGGGCTAACAGATGTTAGTCTTGAAGCCATGGGAAAATGATGTGCAAACCTGAAGCAGATGTGCCTTCGCAGTTGTAGATTTGTCTCGGATGATGGCTTGCTGGCTTTCTCCAAGTCCCAAGGTTCTCTTGAGTGCCTGCAATTGGAGGAGTGCAACAAGGTCACACAATCTGGGATTATTGGTTTCCTCTCAAACTGTGGATTAAAATCTCTTGCTCTTGTAAAGTGTATGGGAATTAGGGATGTATCCTTGGATACTCCTTTGTCCTCCCCTTGCAATTCACTTAAATCCTTGTCCGTAAAGAACTGCCCCGGGTTTGGGACTGCCAGCCTGGCTATGGTGGGCAATTTGTGCCCTCTGCTTCAACATGTAGATCTGAGTGGACTTTATGGCATCACAGATGCAGGTCTTTTGCCTCTTCTGGAGAGTTGCAGGGAAGGACTTGCAAAGGTGAACTTGAGCGGCTGCTTAAATTTGACAGATGAGATAGTTTTGGCCTTGACCAGGCTACATGGTGGAACCCTTGAATTGCTCAATCTTGATGGTTGCCCCAGGATTACAGATGCAAGTTTGGTGGCAGTTGCAGATAATTGTGTTTTCCTCAGTGATTTGGATGTCTCCAGGTGTGCAATCTCCGACTCCGGTGTTGCTGCCTTATCTCATGCAGAGCAACTCAATTTGCAAGTCGTTTCGTTTTCAGGCTGTTTGGGAGTTTCAAACAAAAGCATGCCTTTCCTAAAACAATTGGGCAAAACCCTGGTGGGATTGAATCTCCAGCACTGCAATTCAATCAGTGCTCGAACTGTTGAGCTGCTTGTAGAGAGCTTGTGGAGATGTGACATCCTTTTCTAATCAAAGAGGGCTGTTGAGCCCAGAGCCAGATCCGAACAAGTACATTATATGTCGTAAAGGATGGGAGAAATATCAAACTCCTAAATTCAGCACACAAGTTTTCGGTCCAGCAAAGTGATCATGCTGGTAGCTCTATGATTTGGTGTTTTCCTGGGGACTTTGGCTGTTTGGCTGTTTTTCGATCCATCACCTTTTTTTTCTTTTTTTGCAGGCTTTCTCAGCCTGTTATATCTATGAAGCCCCCAATTGCCAGAGGCAGTTTCATAGCCATGGGTCCTGGAGAATTCTGTCATCGAGTCATGGGTTTAAGTTTCCTCTCATGATCATCGTAGCTCTTCATCCCAACTTGGTGTTTTAGCTTTTATCGTACATTTTCGTCGAAATGCTTTCTTTCATTTCTGGTCCTATGAAAACTGGTATTTGGATCTGTCCATCTTAGTTTTTAATCATCTTTTTCAAAGGTCTGCCAGTGTTTGAAACTCCTGCAGGGGTGATTCTGTGTTTCTTTTTATCGGTATCACCGTAGTGGTTGCTTTGGGCATTTCGGTTCAAATCCGAATCTTCGTGTAGCCTTTTTCCTTGTATATGATATGAATTCTACGACTGCAACTACACTGTTATCATCAATGAAACTTTCTATGCTTTTTTCTTTATACTTTTATCTTATTGATTGTAGAACCATGGTGTTGAACGTTTGGCTTTAGTAACTCCTTGTTTAATTGTTGTAACTCGCATCACCGATTAAACATTGGGATTTATTTTTTTGGCCAAAACACTTGGCATGATTTTCTTTCTCCAAATCCTTGTAACAATAGGAATTTAGTAGGGAGAGCGATTCACTGATGGATAACAGTAGTGCGGATTGCTGCAAATTTTGTGATGGCTTATATGACTAAAAGAATCAATTAACCCTCTCAATTTAAATCCGTATAATTAAGTTTTTGCCCTTAATCAAAAGAGAAAAGAGGAAGGATCATATGAAATTATGATTTCACGTCATCCTATTCTTTTTCCAATAGAAGAATGACAAATTAGATTTTTCCTCCTAATTTTCAGCCGACAAAAAAATTGATTTGTCATTCTTCTATTGGTAAGGGATATAAATATAACGTGGGATCACAGTTTCATACAATCCCTTTTCTTAATCAAAAACATTAATTAAGCCCCTTAGTTAATAATTTTCATCTTTTATCATGATGACTTAATATAAATTAACAGACCAATTAGACAGTTCCAGGATTAACCTTTCATTTTCCTCAAAAAAATATTTAAAAAATAAATAAAAATAAAAAATTATAAATATCATAATAACTTATAAAAAATTCTAATAAATCATAAAGATTTTATTTTTTTAAAAAAATTATAAAAACTTATATAAAAAACTAATAAATTATAAACAAATATAAAAATATATATATGAATAATAAAAAAATCATTTATCGGTTCCTAACTTTAAAAATTAAACCCCTAAAATCAGAATGAATATGTGGTATCAATTTAATCGTCTACGTAGTAGACAATTTTACAGCATGACCCTCATGTTGTTGGGAAGCTTAGCTGGAAAGAAATTGCTTCCTTTTAACCTATTTGCAAGTCACTGATTTTGCATCACAACCGTTGAAAAGGGATCAGTAAGTCATTGTTCTACAAAAGCTAGGACTTCTAAGATCGGTTTTCAAATGATGCTTTCTAGTTTAGCACAAAAATTCTTGTAGAACTACCAAAAGGAAACATAATAGTATATCAATAACTGTTGAGAGACATTACTTGAAAATTTACTCAAGTATCAAACAAGATACAACAACGTGCTAGTGTTGCGGACTTAAGCTCAGTTCCAACAAGTCTAAATCAACCTTTGATTTTTGCTTGAGAGATGATTTACACACTTAATTTAGACAAGCACATAAAAGGAATTTAGATAGCACAAGAGAATATGAGAGAATGTGGAAGTGTTTTTATTAACTCTCAAAGTTAGCTTGTGTACAAATGAGGGACGGGAGCCTCTACTTATATAGACAAATTCAAATTCTTTTTGATCCGATAGTTACAAATAATCTCAATAGATACTTTAAATTACGTTCTAAAATATATCCACCTAACCCTATTAAATGGTATAAATGTGTTTTTCAAATGTATTAATACACAATCTCACGACATTGACAATCAAGGAATATAGTTACCTTTCTTTACTTTCATTTCTCTTACTTATTGCAATTGTAATTAAGTGAAGGAGATTAAATTGAGAATTTTTGAATTTTTAAATTGTATAATTAGTTTTTTTTATTTATTTTGTTTATTATTACAAAACTTTATTAAAAAGTAAGATTAGAATTTAGTCTAACAAAGTATATAATACATACTGCTAACTTAGTATTGAACATCTCAAATGTCATCAACCCTGATCAGGTTCCAAGTCCATTAGTATCTTATTAAGAAGTTACCGAGGAGCTCTCATCTAATCAATGGTGCTCTTACACATCGCATTGGATGCTTTCCTATTATAGTATTACTTTTAAACTTTTTAGGTATGTTCATGTATTAAACCCTTAAGTGGGTTGCTGGGTGTGAGTCTTGACATATGGTCTTCTTTATTCTCAAAAAGATGTAGTTGTCCCTCTCCTTTGAAATGCACTTAAAAAGTAATTAAGGATTATATTTCTCAAATGCCATGCTTACTATATCCAGGGTAGTAGTGGATCCATTGAGGTTTCTTATTCAATCAAAGAGAAAAGGGTGCAATATTTCTAAAGTTTGAGAAAAGAACAGATGGAGACCACATTCCCACTTCACCAGCTGTTTTTGCGTGATGCCCTAATTGCCTGCCTCTTTATTTTCATGAATCTAATCATATTGCTCACCATTAACCCAAAAAACATATAAAAAGTAGTTTCAGAATAATTAATACGTAAAAATTCAGTCAAACATTTGAATGCATAATATATATATATCGAAAACCTAGCGTTTTCACCATATAGCTTTAGTAGTGCTTTTTGTTAGAGATTCTGAGGATGTTGAACCGAGCTGAGATGAAGTAGCAAAGGGTGGTCCTATTTCTACTTTTCACGTAGGCAATGGCTTTTGACTTTTCTTAGATATTTACTTTTCAAACCAAAATTTAAAAATTAAACAAAAACAAAGTAGCAGCAGCTTTCTTTCTTTATTTATTTAAAGCAGAACTTGAAGTGGGCTGGCTGCTTTTACAGAATCAGAATCATAGATGGCTTATATTGATGAAGTTAGGTTAAAATTAGAGGCATTCCCACACCCTGCAATTACCTCAACTTTTTAAAATAACCTTACTCAACCTATGTCCCGTTTCATTATTGTGATTTAATTTTAGTCGACTTTGATTCACAAACATAAAATCCCATATTAAATTAAATTTTCTTTTAGAAAAATAAAAGCGACTATGAAAAATTAAATTAATAAATATAAAAAATAGGAACATATTAAATTAGTATAGAACAAAAAAAGACCAACTTCTTTTTAAATATATATGTGACTGTTTAATTGCTAATTTTTATGAAATTGCTATATATAATGTGTGCTACATTACTTTATACTCACTAAATGGGTAAAACTAAAATCCTATATTTTACGCTTCTTCTATTCAAATGTGAATATACATATTTCTTTTTATAAAACCCATATTAAAATTTTAAATCATCAATTTTTCTCAAATTTTGAAATCATCCCTAGATTTTTTTCTTTTATTAAAATGCTACTATAATCAGTGGTTATTTGCATAAAAAATTGTGCTTTAAACGTTAATATATTTAGAATTTAGTTTATCTATTTATATTTTAAGGAATTTAAATTAATTTTAAAAACTTGATTTTTAAAATTTGAGACACAGAGGAATTAAATTCTAAATGTACGAAGGGTATAAAAATTTGAAGCATATTTTAACCTTTTTTAAGATGCAATTTTCTTAAATAAATAATATTAAAAGATATAAATATTCTCCTATTTTATTTAAAAGATTGAGGGTTTACAAGTACAAATATAATACTATCACAATTATAAATACATGGCCAAGTAAATACAATGTAGAATTAAATTAATACAAAGCACAAACAGATATAACCATACAAAACCCACCCATGTCAACTACATATGGTAAAACTAGAAATTCGCGTATCCAAAACCTTAACCTTTATTAACAATGTTAAATTTTCCTTAATCAATTAACTCAATATATATAAGTATCACTGTATGAAAATTTGCAAAATTTGGTGTACGTGACACCCTTGAATTTCGCTTTCCCTATGGTAAAATAGAATGGAAATCAGGTGGAATTAGGTATTATATGCTATGTACGCTAACTCCATTATCCCCTACAGTTTACGTCCCAACAACAACCCAAAGAAAACCAGTTACAAGTTATTATGGTGCCCAATGAGGAGGTGTAAGATGAAATAAATTACTATTATCAGCAAAATGACGAGGAACTTCTAAATCCTTACCTAATTTAGCCCGGGCCCAAACAGAAAACATACCAAAAATAATAATAATAATAATAATCATAAAGTCCAAATTAAAAAAAAATAGTCTATTTACAAATAGGGCCTCATATATTACAAGCCCAAATAGCCCAAATTAAAAAAAAAACCCTAAATCCCACGGCACTAAATCTTCAAAAGACTAAACAAAAACTCTAGCCTAGAGCCATCGCCGCACCCTAGTGCTTGCCACTATCAACTGCTCTGCCACCGTCATCCTCAACCACCCCCTGCAAGAAAAAGGAAGAAAAGACAGCAAACAACAGTACAAAACAGTAGAAAAATAGAAAAAATAATATTGTAAATCGGCTATAAAAGCTAGAGAAAAAAATTGTATTAAGGGGTTTTTTTTTCAAAAAAAAAAGAGAAAATTGAATATATTCGAGACTTGAATACAAAAACTGAGAGAAGCAATCGAAATATAAGCAAAATCAGATACAAAAAGGTGATATTTTTATTTTTATTTTTTCCGAAATAGATATAGGAAAGAAATAAAAAAGAAAGGAGCCATTTTTTACCTTTTTTCTGTCGTCGAAGGAGGGAGAAATCGAAAGGTTTCTTGACTGTCGGCCCGATTTCCTCAATTTTTTGACGATTTTAACCCCAAAACGGGGTTCTTAAAAAAAGGGACAAAAGGAGATTTTGAAATTTTTCGGTCACCGGAGACGACGGCCACCATTGCTAATGACCGGTGGCCGCGGCAGAGCAATGGCGGCTCCCATGGCCGGCCTAAAGAAAATTTCAGAGAAAAAAATGTTAAAGGAGATTTTTTTGAAAAGCAAAAGGGGAGGGGATATTTTTAGCTTTGGTCCTTCTATTTTTTTCATTCTTTTAATTTAATCCCTTTTAGTTTTATTTATTTAATTTTCTCCCCACAATTTAAATTCCTGAACAATTTAGTCCCTTGACCCACTGTGGAACTCTTGGGGAGTAACACATGTCAATATAAGGGGGATAATTACCCTTTGACCCCCTAAAGTTCTTATCTTATTTTAATTTGGTCCTTTAAGTTCTTTTTCTTTATAATGTAGACTATCAATTTTGTTATATTTTAAATTTAGTCCTTTATTATTTATTTTATTCTGACTTATCCATTTAATTTCATTTAAATTACAATTTAGTCTTTTATTTTCCACCCTTTTATAAACGGTTTCCTTTTATTTATTTATTTATTATTCCTTTTATTTTATTCATTTACTTACTTACTTATTTATTTATATATTATTCATTTATTTACTTTTTTATTCTAATTCCTTTATTCATTTATTTGTTATTCCTTCATGTTTCAATATTCAAATTTTGCTTTATTTATTTTATCGAATATTTTTTTCTTTTGTTTCTTTGTGCCTTTATTATTATTACTATTTTATTATCTATTTGTTTATTACTTCTTTATTTTTATACATACTAAAAAAATTAAATTGTTTACATTTTTACTTTTATTTATTTGCACATTTTTTGTTTTCGTTATTATTGTTAGTATTATTATTAACATTATTATTATTTATCTTTCCTCCATTATTTATTATTAGTATTAGAATAATAATTGCAATATGATCTTTACCATCGTTATTACAAATTGGTATTTTATCACTATCATAGTTATATCATTGTCATTTGTTAGTATGAGATTTTATATTTTTCATACATCATCATTTCATTTTTTATACGCTTCCCTTTTTATTTTATTATATCAATGTCACGAGTTGTGTTTAAATGTTCTTATCCGTTTTTATGCTATGCCCAAGTAAGTTAAATACACATTACTTTAAATATTGCATTCGTCTTTGCACAATGCATAAAAAAGGAATCTTTTTTAAATCAAGGTAATGTTCATTATTTCAGAATTAGAAAAGTCGTGTTCTTAACTTGCAGAATATGACTTCTTTCTAAAACTGAGATAGTTGAATATCTACTTTTTTTTTTAAAAAAAACAAGATTTTGGTGTTTGTTCTTGTTTTCGAGGATGTAAGGCATTGTGTTCTAACTTACGAGACATGATCCTTTCTTCTCGATTAACTTGAAATAAGCCCTTTTTGCGAAAATTACTTTAGTTAGGTAATGCCTTAATGCAAAAAGGGATCGTGTTTTAAACTATTTTCAAATTTTGAATTCTCGACACTAAGATATTAAGTAATCAACTAGGTACCAATTTTGGGCGTCACAAAGGTGCTAAACCTTTCTCGTGCGTAACCGACTCCTGAACCCATCTCCTGGATTTTGAAGACCAAAAATCATTGTTTTAGTAAATCAAACCTTTTATTCAAACGATCAAATTACGAGGTGATCCGATCACACCTCATAAAAAAAGATTGGTGGCGACTCCATTTTCATTTGTTTTAAAATCAAAAGTCGATTTTCAAAAAAAAAAGGTTTCAATAACTTGGTGACTCCACTTGGGACAAAATAAGAGAGTTAAGCCGTGAGTTGATTACTTTTGGTCTTTTTGTCGAAAATTGATAATTTAGTTTAAATTTACGATCCCTTCATTGCATTTAATCATTCATTTTTATGGTAAATCAAGTCTTCATCATTTTGTTACATAATGATATGTTTGCTTTATTGGTTTGAGTTTCTTGGTATATTTCCGCATATCGTATTGCATAATTGTTCGATTTTGCCCTTTTTAAGTGGGAAAGAGAAGCTATTCCTTCGTGAGGTCTACACCTCCGTATAGGATAATGGATCCCTTTCGGGATACATTCGTACCTATGTTTCCATGAGATCTTCATCTCTGTATAGCCATAAGGAAATGTATTCCCCTAAACCGAACTCGATCCGTATGATCCTATAATAGGTGAGGATTGATGAATCTGTTGGTTCAGGTACCCTTGCTTTAGAACTAAACCACATTAATGAGCCCTAATAACCTACCCTAGATAGAGCCATACCGAACCTCTAGTGGTTACCCAAATAGGTGCTCTATGTATTATTTTTGGCTTGCTTTAAATTCTAGCTTTGTATGAAATGTACTGACTTGTTTCGTTTTGTTTTGGTTGTAATTGCATTGCATTTTCATCATAAAAAGGGTGTTGATTCACATTCAATTGCTAAATAGAAAGCTTGTAATGGAAAAGAGATTTCTTGATAAAGTGGAAGACAATGCGACCATCTGAATATGGTCTGAGAAGACACAACAAGATATATGTCAGAATTGTGAGATTTCACTCGCATCAATATGACTTAGAATAATCTCTAAGAGTTGAAAGAGATATGAGACCAATGGGATGACGAAACCAAGCAGTTATTCTATTTTAACTATGGTGATTTACTTTATTTACTTCATGTCAAAGTGGATAAGCATTTATTCCGAGCTCTAGCCCAATAATAGAATTCCGCCTATAGCTGCTTTACTTTTAGAAGGTAAACTTGGTGCCACCGTAGAAGAGTACACAACTCTGCTCTGTTTCCCGAGGATCTAAGCCGACAAAGCTTATTCTAGAGCCGCCAACGTCTCGACTTTCTTGAAGAGGCTAATGACAATAACGGGAATAAGTGAGCAATGGGTCACGGCTCAAATTAAACAAAAGGGATATAGTAAATGCATCATTTGGAAAAGTTTACGGGATTTGATTTTGGTACATCCGGATATGAAGAAAAGAGTTAACGTCTTTGCCTTGAGTATTTACGGGTTGGTCATCTTTCCCAAAGCGCTAGGGCACATAGATGATACAATTTTAGATTTATTTGATCGACTTGATAAAAGGGTCATGCCCGTCTCGATAATTTTGGCCGAAACTTTTAGATCTTTGAATGCATGCCGGAGAACGGGCGAAGAAAGATTTATCAGGTGTGCACAACTCTTGCTAGCTTGGTTTCACAACCACTTTTGGAAGGTAAAAAAGGTCTATTATCAAGTATTCTCTAAAACCTGCTATCCGTTGAAAGAATTCGTTGCTACGCCAAGGCGAGATGACATTTAGAAGGAGAAATAGATGGCAATTCTCCAGAGTCTCCAAGATGAATACGTTGAATGGAGTGCCTTTTGGATAAGCCAGTTGACCCAATTGCTGACCGGAGGGACTGAAAAAGGGAAAAGTATTCTAAATAACTCTGGGGATGATAATGAAGCCCTTGTATACCCCTAGACTTCACCCTAGTAAATGTCTAAGCCCAACTAGATACATATCCACGAAGGGTACCCGTTACCATAAGACCTTAACAATATCAAGCCAGCACTTCAGCACCGGTGAATTACCCAACAGGTTCAGGTTTTAACCCCGGGGATAATCCAACTAACCCAGTTATTCTCAATTTGGATGACATGGCCGAAATGGATAGAGCAAAGGTAGAACTACCAAAACAACTAGAAGATCGGTACAAGTGGTTAGAAGAGAAATTTGAGCTATGGAGAATGTCGATTACCTCTGCGGGGTTGATGCTAAAGAGTTGAATTTAGTCCCTGATCTAGTACTCCCACCAAAATTCAAAACTCCAGAATTCAAAAAATATAATGGGATTAGTTGTTCTGAAGCCCATATCACAATGTTCTGCCAAAGAATGATGGGATACGTCAATAATGACCAATTATTAATTTACTACTTCTAGGATAGTTTGATCGGGTCGGTCGTCAAGTGGTACAACCAGCTCAGCCGTGCCAAAATCAACTCATGGAAAGACCTGACACAGGCTTTCATGAAATAATACAGCCATGTAACCAACATGACACTCGATAGAATTACTCTGCAACACATGAAGAAGAAGCAAAGTGAAAGCTTTAGGCAGTACGCTCAGTGATGGAGAAATGTGGCAACGTAAGTCCAACCATCACTTTTGGAGAAGGAGACAATAATACTTTTCATAAACACTTTAAAAGCCCCGTTCATTAATCATATGTTGAGAAGTGCTACCAAGAGTTTCTCAGACATAGTAATGTCCGAAGAAATTATTGAAAATACAGTAAGGAGTGGGAAAATAGATGTGGAAGAAACGCTAAAAGATCAGCCCTGAGAAAGAAGAAAAATAAAGTGAACATCACAAGCATGTATAATAAAGATTATTTAAAATCGATCACTATAGGTCAAACAATGACCATAACAACCAACCATCAAAGCCGTTCAAGGCATGAATCTAACTCAAGGCCAAACATGAAAAAACTCTAATTCATACCCATCCCGATGACATATAAGGAGTTATATCATAATTTGTTTGATGCTCATGTGATATCCCCATTTTACTTAAAACCGATGCAACCTCTGTTCCCAAAATGGTATGATGCGAATGCTTAATACGAGTACCATACATGAATAATAGGACATTCAATTGAGAACTGCACCGCATTCAAAAAGTTGATTGAGAGGTTTATTAAAATGGGGATTGTAAGGTTTGATAATCCATTTGGACCTAATGTGGTAGGAAATTGGTTACCCAGTCATTTAGATCAATGGGTAAATGCAATAATTGAGAGTGGATGAGAGAAAACCAAAACTGATGTTGCGGAAGTAAGATCCCCATTACAATGGGTCTGGCAAGAAATGATAAACATGAGATTAATCGTTCAATATTCGGAAGAGGTACCCAAAGGTGTGAGGAGCTACTATAAGTTCCACGCTAAAGAAGGTCATGAAATCTAGGAGTGTGTTGAATTCAGAGCTTTAGTGCAAATTTTGAAGGATAATAAAGAGTTGAAATTCTTTGAATATGTCAATGACTCGGAAGGAGGAGATGTTTGTGCCTAAGAAGAAGGAACAACGGAGAAAATCCACAAGGTCAACCACCCAGTGGTGATTATTTCAAGACCAATAAGCAATGAAGTGGTAGCACAAGTTGTACCAATAGTCATAATTCAGAAACCTATGGCTTTTCCCTATAAGGATAGCAAAATGGTTCAATGGAATTATGACTGCAACGTGATGATCCCAAGAAAAGAGAATTCAGTTGGCACTTCAGAAGAGGGCTAGGATATTGGTTTCTACACGCGCAATGGAAGACGCTATGACCCTGAAAATGTAAGAATTGGGCCCACTAAAGGAAAAACCCTAGCAGTTGAGCTAAAGAAAGAAAAGACGGTTAGGCTTGAATCACCTGTTAACGAGCCAGTAACAGAGAATGAGGCTAAAAAATTTCTAAAATTCTTGAAGCATAACGAGTATAGTATTGTAGAATAGTTACACAAACAACAAGCTTGCATATCAGTACTAGCTTTGCTCTTGAGCTCAGAGACAAATCGTAGCACATTGATGAAAGTGCTGAATAAAACTTCTGTCGTTAATGATATCTCTGTAAATAAGCTAGATTGTCTAGTTAACAATATAAGTACCGATAATTTCATCTTTTTCAATAATAATGAAATACCTCCAAAGGGCATGGGATCCACGAAGACCTTACATATCACTACTCGCTACGAAGGATACACATTGCTAGAGGTGTTAATCGACAATAGATTTGCGCTAAACATCTTGCCTCTATCCACACTGAATAGATTGCCAGTGGATAACTCTCACATGATGATGTGCCAGAATATAGTGAAAGCATTCGATGGCACGGAAAGGAGTGTGATGGGAAGGATTGAAATACCTCTTTTAATTGGTCCAAACACATATGAGGTAGACTTTTTGGTGATGGATATCAAGCCCTTTTATAATTGCTTGTTGGGTAGACCTTGGATTCACTCAGTTAGGGCAGTACCGTCGCCACTGCACAAAAAATTAAAGTTGGTAACCGAAGGTCGACTAGTGACAATAAACACTAAAGAGGATATCATCACATCCGTAATTAGTGACGCACCATACATAAGAGTAGATAAAGAGGCAATAGAATGTTCCTTTTGATCATTGCAATTTGTTAATGCAACTTTCATTGTTGAAGGAAGCAAGATCCCAGTACCTAAAATATCCAAAACTACGAGGATGAGCTTGTAGTTGACGGTTGGAAAATGAGTTTTACCTGGGAAGAGACTCGAAAAATATCTACAAGGAAGAGTCGAGGCACCAATACTAATGGACAAACGAGACCGCTTTGGCTTAGGATACAGGCCAGATGCAAGGCAAAATAAAAGGGAGTTGAAGAGGAAACAAGAAAGAAGAAGAGCGCGATTGAGTGCATGAGAGGTTAAATGGGAACCAATGACATTTCCTTATATATCCAAAACATTCATGTTAGGAGAAATCATTTATCCTGAACGAAGAATGGCATAAAAAGAAAGCTCAGAAGGATTGTTGAGAAACTTGAACATCAATGCTATATCCAAAGAAGGAATTGGGGAAAACCTGTCAGACATCCGTCCTTATATCCCCGGAAGTGTTCTGAACAATTGGACTGCGGAAGAGTCCCTGTAATTTTTAGAACTAATTCAGAGTAATGTTTAAAACATATTTATTGCTCTAAGCCTAGGAGCAATAAGAATTATTTTGTGAAAAAGGCATATGTCCATTATTTTTATTTCAATAAAATGTATCTTTGTGTCTTATTTTGGCAAATATTCTTTTTTTCTTACCATTTGATTCATACTCATACCACACAGATAGTTATTCTTATATTTATTTGTTCTTTGGGTTTTCATTATTTCCTATAATAGGTCTCCAGATATCAATGATATGAGCGACGCTACTACTGACTCAAAATCTTTTTTAGTGCAAGATATCTGTCTAGAGGAACCTTAGGACTTTAAAGATAACCGAGATTGTAATCTATCCTCTGATTTGTTAAGGATGGTAGAACAAGAAGAGAAACAGATTCTACCTCACAAAGAGTCAGTAGAAATTGTGGGCTTAAAAAATGAATAAGAAAAGAAAGAGGTGAAGATCGGAACTTGCATCGCCGCAGAGACAAAGTGAGACCTCATTGAGTTACTCTAAGAATTCAAAGATGTCTTCGCATGGTCGTATCAAGACATGTCTGGGCTAAGTGCTGATATCGTGGTACACCGACTCTCCATAAAGGAAGAATGTAAGCTAGTTCAATGGAAACTCCGAAGGATGAGGCTTAACATCGTGCTAAAAATAAAAGAAGTCAAGAAGTAATTCGACGCTAGTTTCCTACAAGTGGTTAAATATTCGGAGTGGGTATCTAATATAGTCCCCATCCCAAAGAAAGATGGGAAAGTACAAATGTGTATAGATTATAGAGATTTAAACAAAGATAGCCTGAAAGATAATTTCCCGTTGCTTCACATCGACACCTTAGTAGACAACACGACAGGTTATTCACTTTTCTCCTTCATAGATGGCTTCTCTGGATACAACCAGATTAAGATGCATCCTGAAGATATGAAAAAAACCATATTTGTAACCATGTGAGGAATATTTTGCTATAAAGTGATTCCATTTGGGCTGAAAAATGCAGGAGCGATTTATCAAAGAGCCATGGTAAACTTGTTTCATGATATGATGCATAAAGAAATTGAGGTTTATGTCGATGATATGATCGTAAAATCCCGAACAAAATAAGAGCATATACAAGTTCTGAGGAAATTGTTTTTGAGGTTGAGAAAATTCTAGCTAAAACTCAATCCAGCAAAATGTACCTTTGGGGATAGGTCTGGAAAATTGCTAGGGTTCATTGTCAGCGAAAAGGGGATTGAGATCGACCTAGATAAAGTTAAGGCTATACAGGAGTTGCCTCCGCCGCACACTCAGAAAGAAGTTCAAGGTTTCTTAGGAAGATTAAATTATATCGCCAAGTTCATTTCACAATTAACTTAAAAATGCGACCCCATATTCCATCTCTTTAAAAAGTACGATCCAGGTGTATGGGATGAGGAATGCCAGAAGACTTTTGACAAGGTCAAACATTACCTATCTAATGCTCCAGTACTCATGCCACCTAGTCCAAGTAAGCCACTAATATTGTACTTTGCAGTATTTAAGAATTCTATGGGATGCGTGCTTGGCCAACACGATGAGTCAGGAAGAAAAGAAAGAGCGATATACTACTTTAGTAAGAAATTCACTAAATGTAAGACAAGATATTCGTCAATTGAGAAGTTGTGTTGCGCATTGATCTAGACAACTCGAAAGCTGAGGCAATACATGTTGTACTACACAACTTGACTAATCTAAAAAATGGACCCTCTAAAATACATGATGGAGTCGACTGCTCTGAATGGAAGAATGACCCGATGGAAAATTCTGCTTTCTAAATTTGATATAGCCTATGTGAACCACAAGGCAATAAAAGGGAGTGCAATAGCAGATTTTCTAGCCAGTAGAGCTCTAAAAGATTACGAGCCTTTGAATTTTGATTTCCCAAATGAAGATATAATGTATGTTGCAACCACTAAAGAAGATGCTCAAGATGGACGTCCTTGGAAAATAAATTTAGACGGAGCTTTAAACGCTATGGGTAATGGAATCAGGACAGTCCTGGTATCCCGAAACAGAGATCATCATTCTTTTACTAGTAAATTGGATTTTAATTGCACGAACAATATGGCAGAATACGAAGTATGCATCATAGGTATCTGTGTAGCCATAAAACACAAGATCAAAGTACTAGAGGTATATGGGGAATCTGTACTAGTGATCTATCAACTCAAAGGTGAATGAAAAATAAAAGATCCTAAGTTGATCTAGTATAAAAGGTTGGTCCTAGAGTTAATTAAAGAGTTTGATGACATCACCTTCTGCTACCTTCTGTGAGATGAAAATCAGATGGCTAATGCCCTAGCTACTTTAGCTTCCATAGTTAAAATGAACAAACAAGAGGATGTAAAACCTATCCAGATGAGTATTTATGAGGCTCCGACTCATTGCTACAACATCGAGAAAGAGGAAAAAGATGATCACCCTTGGTACAACGATATACTGCGATATGTAAAGAATCGTGAATACCCTGATCAGGCAACCGAGAATGATAAAAGGATGCTGAGGAGGCTGGCCAATGATTATGCCTTAGATGGGGAGATCCTATACAAAAGAAGAAAGGATAAGGTGCTACTAAGATGTGTGGACGCTGTTGAGGCTAAGAAAATCTTGGATGAGGTCCATAAGGGTGTTTGCGGAACACATGCTAATGGTTTTGCAATGGCCAAGAAAATTATGAGATTCAGGTATTATTGGTCCACCGTGGAAGAGGATTGTATCATTTATGCCAAGAGATGTCATACGTGTCAAATTTATGGAGACAAAATTCATATGCTTCTTCACATCTTCATGTTATGACTTCTCCATGGCCTTTCTCTATGAGGGGGGTGGATGTCATTGGGCCGATCTCGCCAAAAGCTTCCAATGGGCATCGATTCATCTTCGTAGTCATTGATTACATTACCAAGTGGGTACAGGTCACTTCTTACGTCAATGTCACGAAGTCGGTAGTCAGCAAATTCTTAAAGAAAGAGATCATGTGTCGGTATGGAATGCCAAAAAGGATTATATCTAACAATGCATTGAACTTGAGAAACAGTACGATAGCAGAGGTCTGTAGTTAATTCAAGATCAAACACCATAACTCGTCACCATATCTCCCAAAAATGAATGGTGTAGTAGAGGCAGCCAATAAGAATATTAAGAAGATTGTGGGGAAAATGACTGAGACTTATAAATATTGGCATGAGAAGTTACCATTTGCCCTCTATGCTTATCGAACGTCTGTTGTTACCATTTTAAATTTTAAAAATCAAATTCAATTAAATTTATTTAAATTTCTTTTATCCCTTGATAGTGTCAGTCGATTTGTTACTATAATATTAAAATTAATTGTTATAAATAATTTAATATCCTTATAAAATTTAACATTGTATTTTATACTTTCAAATTAAAATCAAATCAAATAACTCATCTTCGATATTTTAAAAAATATCAATAAACCCAAAATGATATACCGAAGCACATTGATATAAATATAGGCTAATACTAATATTTAATAATTGAAAGGATATTTTAAATTTTTATTAAGGTTTCCAAATTTTCCTTCACGAAATCAACTCAAGTAACTCATATTTAATAATTTTCTATGAAATTTAAATTTCTTTTAATTATATAATCTTGAATCTTCCTAAGCTAAAAGCAAATAAAAAAAATCCTTACAATTAATTTAATTAATTCATTTTATCTTTCATTCTAAACAAAACTCATAATTATTTTCATCACTTCTTTACCAAATGAAGATCAAGCAATTAATTTAATTAATTGAAAAGATTTTTTCTTTGCTTTTACTTAGTATATGGAAGATTCGAGATTATATAATCAAAAGAAATCAAGTTTCATAAAAAATTTATTAAATATGAATTATTGGAGTTGATTTTGTTAAGGATATATTGGAAACATAAAATAGAATTTTAAAATATTCTTTCAATTATTAAATATTAGTATTAGCATGTATATATATATCAATGTGTTTCGGTATATTATTTTGGGTTTATTGATATTTCTTAAAATATTTTATATATGTATATGTCAAACATATACAAATATAAAATGAATAATATTGAATAAATTTAAAATATGAAATATTCATCAATAAACTTCATAAATGGAACTCATCATTCAACAAATCCAAAATAAATAAATAAATAAAAATCACCCTATACATTCAACAACAAGATTATCCCATAAAATTCGTTTTATTAATTAAAAATATACAATATTAATTTTTATGTTAACGTTTAGGGTAATTATTCTATACATTGCTAGCAGAATAAAAAAAAAAACTCTACAAGAAGGTATAAGATATTACCATTGTCCATAACATTTTGAAATAAAAAAATATATATTCATTGAGTAGTTATGTAACAATAAAAATAATGTTAAAAATATTCAATAGGATTTTTCTTAAAAACATCATCTTAACTCGTCATAATAAGATAAATTTTTTTGTTGGAGTAGTGTTCTTAAGAAAAATTAGCGCTAACATTTTTATTGAAATAATTAACAATATTAATTATTTAGGCTAACTAATGACATTATAAAAGTAGAGAAACTAAATTAAATAAAAATAAATAAAGTATATAGATTAAACTTAAGTTTTAGTATAATATAGGTGTCAAAACTGAAATTTGACCTTTATCTTATAATTAAAAAAAAAACCAAAAGGCTAACCAAAAACACGTGTCAAGTGGTAAAACTGTAATGACATTACGTTTATTTATAGTAGTATATATTATAATTAAATTTAATTAAACTAATGTATTTTCATCAAAATAGTCATTTAAGTTGGATGAAATTGAAGTTAGTCTGTATTTAATTACAATAAATACGTATTTTCATTAGTAGTGTGGTATAAATTATTGAATTCAATGTAGGCAGAATAGGATGAAATGTCTAAGCTAAAATTTTCACCAAAAAGAAAAATATAATTTAAAGTTTTAATTTATTATAGTTTATCGTAACGAAATGCATAGATCAATATAATCAATATTGATATCGATACGAAATGTTGATGTCTTCAATTTCCCTTTTTTTTTTTTATAATGTAGAATTAAAAAATTAGTAATCACCCACCCACAATAGGAATATACTTACACAACATATTATATTCAAAGGAAATTGTCTAAATAAAGACATACCACTTGCTATCTAAAAATTCGAATTCAAATAGATTCTATATAATAATCCTTAATCACCAAGTTAATCTCATTTAACTCATAAATGAAATCACTATTGCCACAATTCTTAAATTGCTTATTGAAGTTTGATGTAATTGATATTAATTTATACAAATTAAATTAGTATATGTTTTTGAATAAATTTTAGTAATTTTTAAAAAATAATAAATTTTATATCTTTAATAGTTATGTCAAATTACTTTGCATTTGATATCACATGCGAAATAAATTCTAGTGAACAAAAATAAATCATTTTAAGATGTGTGAATGAAAATATTTTCTATTTTATTTTTTGAAAATTAGAAAACTCAATTTCTTAAATGAAAATGAAAATGAAAATATATTCTAATATAAAAATATGAAAACATATTTATTATTTATTTTATTGTAATAGAAACATGAGAAATTAAAAGGTTAAATATGTATTTATATATACTTGAAATAGGGTTAATTTATCAATTAAAATTAAAATTAAAAGTCCTTATTTTTAAAATTTTCAATTTTGCAAAATTTTTTAGTAAAAAAAATGAAAATAAATTTTAATCCTTTTTTTAACTTTAGCATAAATAGTAAAAGACTGACATAAATATAACCATACAATAAGTGTAGTTTATCAAAATGAAAAGAAAAAAATATATACAATTGAGGTATTTTTTAGGGTTAGTAGAGTACAAAAACCAAAAGGCAAAATGAAAGTGAGTTGAAGGAAAATGGAGAAAATGAATCAAAGTCAGGATCCAATACTCCAGCATGATGGTGATTGCTATTCCTATCCATTTTGAAAATTGATCCAAAATCTTTGGTAGTAATTTTTTTTCTTTTATTAGGTTAAAATAATTTTGATAAACTACCCTTGATTGTACACTTATAGATTTATGTTAATCTTTCACTACCATTAGATTTGTGATAGAATTTTTTTTTTAAAAAAAAGAAGCTTGCTAGTATTTTTCTTTTCTTTTATTAGGTTCAAAAAACTATTGAAAAGGTGCCATCCCTCTTATAGCAATGGAGTTTTGTGGAGATATACAATGTTAAAATTGTATTCAAAATTATGAGAAATGAGTAAATCTATATCATGGATGCAAGAGAACTAAATAATTGAAGTAATGTAATTACTAAAGACTCTTGATTTTCACAAAGAATATATTTATTCTTAAGTGGAATTTATTATTAGTATAGGTTCATTTTATGAGGATGAGAACATAACTGAGTTGGAGTAAATTAATAACATAAAAGGATATAAATTCATGCCTTAAAAACACACATGTCCAAACCATAGCTTTAACTGGGAATTAGGGTACTTTGTTCGTCAGACTCCTTGCCATGACTGCCTGTTCAAAATCATGAAATTCAATATCCCATAAAATAATCAACTACCCTTTCACTTGCTGTATGTGCATGGCCTTAATAAAAAGGGAGGGTTTATTGAATCAGATATGGAATATACTTGGCCTACCATTTTATCTTCACTGATATAATCTTTAAGGATATATTTGCTAATAATTCTTTCCCAAATTCCCATCAATTTATAGTGTTCAAGGATGATTTCTCAACTTTCCATAAATAGAAATGTCTACAGAGAGAGAGAGAGAGAAAGGGGATTCATACACTTACATCATCCATCTTAGTTTGATTTTTGGTTTTCCAGCATGAGCCCAAAATGAATATGAGGGAAGTGCGCCCACTATATTATATAAAAGGAGGTGGGTCAATACTCAATAGCCAAAAATATTTGATATGAAAATCTTAAAAAAGTCAGTCATTCTGATGAAAGTTTCTGCAGCCTTAAATGAACATACATTCTTAGCAGCAGTGCTGAATGCTTCCCTGTGGCTGATATCAGGATTGTTGGCCTTGATCCTTTGGATCTCCTCTCTGCATCAATTTCATAACGATATTTTTTTCATATAAATTAACCCCTATCATGTATACAAATTATGGAGTGCGATTTTCTTACTTTATGAACTGGTTGTATGCAGAAGGCACTCGCTGCCTCTTCTCGGGAGCTGAAAATGAAAATAATAATACCTTTATAAGTTGTGAAATTATTTCTTAATTAAACAAAAACACAGATTAGTTTAATTTACTTACGTCGATTAACTACCCTTTCCTCAGTAGCATTTTTGGAAGGAGCTCGCATTGAGAACTTGGTGTTGCATTTGGAAGAGGAGCCCTGATCGGTCCTGTAATCTTGTGTTGCATAACTGGCTCCCTATAAAAATTCCAACTTTAAGATTATATCATCAATCAAGAAAAAGAGAGCCATATTTTCATAATTGGGTCCTCTCTTTTATTTTATTTCATGGTAACATGAAGCATTTGTGTAGTTTTTGCCAAAAATAAATAATAATAAAAAAGAACAAATGGAAGAGATGCAAGTTGGAAGCAACCATAGAGGAAGGTGCGAAAAAGAGAAAGAGATAAAGCTGAGTCCACTGATCTGAAATGATGTTGTAAGAGAGAGAGAGAGAAGGAGCAAAACCAGCATTGAAGTGACTGAATCTGTTAGAATTGCAGCGTCATTTAAGAAACATAGGGACATAAATAAGATCATTTAAGGCCGGCCCTAAATCAGTTTCTAACCCAAGGAATTCTCACAAATCTACCGATTTTTTCCCTTTCTTTCTTTCCAAAAACAAAAAATCATTAAACCTAAGAACCCTAACTTATATGTCAATCAAATCAAGCTACCAAAAGTAGCAGCCCTTAGAAGAAGAATGAAAAAAACATAATGTGTGGGTAAAATCCATCTCTCTCTCTCTCTCTCTCTATATATATAAAAGAGTGAATAAAACAATTTCCAAGATGGCGGCTGCTAGGGTTTCCACTTCCTGTGAGTACTGCAACTATTTCATAGAGGAGGAAAAAAACTAAAAAATTCTCCTAAAGCTTTGGCTTATATTTTAAATGGAAAAGAAGAAAATGTGGAGGAACCCAAAAGCCCTAGTTTGGGAGGCATAAATACAAACAGGATTCATATCACCTGAGCATCTTGCCATGACAGTGACTGAAATGCAGCCGCCATGTTCACCGACCATAGGTTGGTGCAGTGCCCACACCGGACTGTCACACTATCGAATAGGCTGCTGCATGGAACGCTTACCTGCGTATTAATTCAATACAATTAAGCTACCACATACTGTACTATGTCTTTCTCAAATACTATGATTGCAAAGGAAGATTCAATTGTAAACTGTAAAAAAACTGAAATAAAATCCCAGATCAGCTATAGCATAAAAAAAATTGGATTCTTTTTATACTCGATCAACAAAAAAGGAAAACTAGGACATTAATTATGGAGAGAAGAAGAGAAATGGGTTTTTGAGTTTTTCTTCTTTTTTTTTTGGTTGGATGGAAAGAAGATAGTAGTAATAGTAAAATTTTGGGTGAATGGTGGGTTTCTTAATGTGTTTGAGATGGGTGTTTTCTGGGAAATGATCAAAGTAGATAGATCTTCTTTTGCTCATTTCCCCATTAGCTAAAGAAGCTGAGTTAGCAGAGGAAGCAGGCCGTAGCAGTGTTTTTAGCAAGGGAAAGGTATGTAACAACAATAGCAAACCAAGGGAGTTGAGGAGTTGTCCTCATCAGATTATCAACAAAATGCCAGTGTTTGGACTTTGGACGTTAAAATAAACTCTTCTATTTACTATAAATAACATAATAATATTATTAAATAAGAAGTAATCTCCAAGCCCACCCCCCTTTCTCTCTCTCTCTCTCTCACAAGTCACACCCTCCTTCTCTGGGTCTTTGCATTATTACTTTTTTTTTTTACTGCAAAAGAAGAAGAAAAAGAAAAAGTCCAAAGACGGGGACCTGACTGCTAAGAAAAAAACAAGCAACCCCAGTATGAAAATCAATGGATTTCAGTATAAATAAATAAATAAGAACACGGGAGAACTGATCTCCGAAACAAAAACAGCTTTTATCGGGATCTAAACTGTTCTTCTTCCAAACATAGACACCGAGAAATAAGATACCAAATAATGAGTTAGTGGGTTGCTGATAAGAACTGTGAACATAAAATAAAGGAAGCAGATCCACCCATTAAAAAGAATACATATTATATTTATATATGAGATCAGATACCGCGAGAACTATGTTGCAGAAGTTGCAAGGGATATAGCAAAGTTGCTCAGGCGCAAGGTTGGTGCAGGTCGACATGTCTTTCAAGCAAAAGAATTAAATCAAAACTTAGAGCAACGAAGATAAGATAAAGGGAAAGAGAATCAATAGCTTCGATCTGCAACAAAGTAACAAAAACCACAAGATGAAAGAATAAGTTGGAAGCTTAAAGGAAGAGCTTTTATTATTCTCACTCAACTCCTTTCTTTAAAACCGGGTTATGTATCACGACAGTAAACTAAATGTCCTTCATATATAGAAATTTTATTCTGAGAGAGAGAGAGAGAGAGAAAAGGGAAAAGAGAAGAAGGAAAGAGATAGATAAGATCCAATGAGGGTAATATAAAAGAGAGTGAAGCTGATAATATATGGTGAGAAAATAAAAAGGTTAAATTTTAGTACTAGTGCCCACGGCTGGCATCAAATGCTGGGACCTTGAAGAGCAAATAAAGGGTTTCTTTTTTCTCCTTATAGGTGTGACCGGGTTTATAGTTAGACATATAAGTCCCTTCAACCAAACCCATACTAAGATTCCAACCCTAAATCTCTTGTAGAAAATCATTTTCAGTGAAGAATCGGATGAATGAACTTGGTTATTAACCCCATGAAAAATTAGGGTTTCAAAGAAAAGGAAAGTTTGGAAGTATTACCAACTCTGTCAAATTATACTTGGTATTATGATGAAATGAATGCGACCCTGATCCTGACCCCCTGCGACAACCGCAGCGGAGGAGCGGGGCGAATTTTGTATCTCATTCCCTTCTTTTCTTCAACTATAGTCCATTATTCACTTAAGTAATTGTCATATGTATGTATATATATTGCGCCATATATTTGGGAATAACGGGTAACAGTAAACCTGAAACCTAAAATTGTTTGAAACTTAAAGCAATGAGAGTGAAATTTGAATATCATGAAACCCAAAATCGCAAAGTATATTTTCATGTATCATATGGAGAGAGTTTGATGGACTCTGTGATAGTTGGATTTCACGGCGTTAACCAATGTCCCCTCATCACTCATGAGCCAAAGGTGCATTAATTTGCTGTAAATAGAAAGAGGAAGTTTACTCATATGATTTTTTATAATTAAATTGAAAGGAAAATGTTAACTAAAATCCAACCAGGTTAAGCTGATATTTTAGGGAAAAAATACAAATAATAAATTGTTTTTTCTTAAAGAAAAATGTTAACCGATGCTTAACTGGCAATAGTTAATGTGATATTAATAAAAGGTATATTATTTTGAACTTTGTAAAAGCAATACATTAAATGTAAAAAAATAATCTTATAACTAGTCAAATGAACATTTTCTAAATTTGTATGGGTTAACTGGAATTAAAAAAAAAATATTTCAGGATGTTATTGGTGCAGTAAAGGATATATGGTATTCATTTCATGTAGGAATTGTGTAAAAGAGAAGGTAACATGGACGTGTATATACATAAATGTATGTGTGTGTGGTTGGTATGCCTCTCTCATTCTCTCTGCAAGATACTGCATTGCTTTGTAGTTTGAACCTCGCTCTTGAGGCGGCAGGAAACTGATTAATAGCGTCTGAATCATCTCTTTATATCACTCATCCCTATCGGTAACTTATTACTGTACATTTCTTTTCTCGGCAAATAAAAGTTTTATTAAAAGAGGCACAAAAGCTACAAACAAGACTTAAATATATCATGAAAAACGACTCATAAAGGATCACACTTAGAAAATCAAGACACATAAAAGGATCACACCCATAAAGGATCACACTTAGAAAATCATGAAAAACGACTCATAAAGGATCACACTTAGAAAGTCAAGACACATAAAAGGATAGATCAATGCAAACAATCCCTCGTAATCGAAGGCACCCGCTCGATTAAATGCATCTAAAAAACATTCATAATTGACACTTTTCCACCTTATTGGAAATCAGATAAAAAAACTCTTTGAAAAGCTTAAAAAAATATACCATAAACAGCAGCTGAAATGAGTAACTGAACATATGTATATAATGTTAATTTGTCTTTTGGGACTAAATTTTGCAATATAGCAGGTTGAAACCAACGATGTATTAGTTTGAAGGATTTTGCCTTCAAAGTTGCAACACAATCCATGGATGTCGCGACACCAACTTTTAATGTTGGGACATCCTCTGTTTGAGGTTGCGACATCAACCTACTGTCTTTAAGGTCATAACATTGCACTCCTGAAGTCACGATGGGAGACCCTTATAGTCGCGACGCCAACCCATAACATTTTCAAAACTTTTCATTTTAGTCGTCAAATGGTCTCAAGTTATTATAAGAGCTTTCGTAAGCTCGTATTCACCCGGATAAGAATAGAAGCATGTTATATTGATGTATTATATGGAATAACTTGTATAAATTATTGAATGGATCGAAATTGTAGTAGTAGTTGTTTCGGTATTGAATGTGGCATCTTATAACTTAGATCTGACAATCAAGTCAGGTATGGGATGTTACATTTAGTGGTATCAGACCTACAGGTTTAGCTGATTATCGGACTAAATCGAGCTCTAGATTGAGTCTAGAAGTACATTCCAAGGTCAAATTGAGTCTGAGTCAAGATTTGGATGATGATTTTATATTGTTTATTTTATAGCTAAAAATGTCTGACGAATCGATATGTGTTGTTGAAGCAGAAGTTAAAGTAATGATCATTCTGTTGAGAGTGAGAATCAAGTGGATATCAAAGTACACAATAATGATCAAACCAATACTCGATGTAGAAATAAAGAGAATAGATTTCACCATGAGATTCGAGGCGTCAAGGACTTACTCCGCACAATAGCTGATTTGCTTCAAGGAATAGCGGAAGTTACTTTGAAGACTTCACCGACGGTTGCAACTCGTCAATTTATGAGGTCAAAAATTGTTAACCCTTCCTCAGCTAAGAATTTTCGAACATTCGAAAAAAGAATTGGGACCACTAGTTCACAACCTCTACTTAAGCAAGCTAAAGAGTCTCGAGGTTCATGGAGATCAACACCATTGAATATCATATAAAAAAAGTGAACTAGCCAATCAACAATATTGGTGGGCAATACTAAGGGTCCGACAAAAGATGCGATCATTCTAACATGTGAACACTGTGGGAGGAAGCACAAATAGCAATATTTGTTTCAAGTCCTTCGAAACAAACTGTGCTTGTTGATCAAGTGTACATGAATTGTCTATTAGAAATCCAGAATAAACCATTTCCAATTGATTTGTTGGTCATATTGTTTGGCAATCTTAATGTAATTCTAAGAATGGACTGGTTGACTGAACATAGTGTGATATTAGACTGTTACAAAAAGTTCTCTATACAGAGTACTGAAGGTGATATCATTGACGTAACACCCCAAACCCAGGTTAAACATTATAGTCAAATCTAGAGGAGTTACACCGACTCTTTTGAAAAACAAATTAAAAATCCAGCTTAAAAATCGTATGATCTGAAATCTTAATTTATCTAAGCTCATACGAGTTTTTGGAAATCTCAAGTTTGAAAACTTTTGCTTTCAGTGTATGTTCTGTAAGTATAAGTGTGTCAAAAACTCTTACATATTTTAGTCAAATCTTATGTTCGAAACACTTATCTTACAGTAAAATCACATAATTACTTATTTAGTTTCATAGCAAAAAATTCAGAGTTTTAATTTTTATAAA
Source organism: Gossypium hirsutum (assembly GCF_007990345.1). Classification (NCBI taxonomy): domain Eukaryota; kingdom Viridiplantae; phylum Streptophyta; class Magnoliopsida; order Malvales; family Malvaceae; genus Gossypium; species Gossypium hirsutum. Next base: position 4,422,674 of record NC_053443.1, read on the forward strand.
CCAAATTCTAATTTGATAAATCGTATGATTTGCAGTTTCATGTTAAAATACAAAAAAAAAAAACACCCGGCAAAAACAAAACCAAAACTGAAAACTTAGTCCAAAAATCAAAATTCCGAAAAACTTAATTAATTAAAAATAATCAAATCAACTTAAACGAGAAATCAACCTGAAAAGTCAGAGATAAAACAAAGGGATGAGCTATAAAGCTCAGTGTGTAGCACATCCCAAACAACAAATCAGATACAAAAAAAAATAAACAGACATGTTTTTAGATATAGATTCAAACACATTCTCGTATACAAAATCAGATGTATTTTCATAATCAGATACAAATACAGATGCATATTCAAATTCAGATACAAATGTAGACACATATCCTACCCCCATCCGTTACACACCAACTCCATCCAGCCAATCACAGATCCTATCACTGTTTTTACGAGTTTGAGTCACACACCTGATTGTAACACGATGTTGACACAACAGCAACAATTTCAGTTCTCCAAAAAAGATCAGCAGTTAAAGAGCAACTAGACTGCTAGCGAGTTATGTATCTCGCTATTTTCATCGAAGTTCCGAAGCACACACAACCAATGATGAAAACATAGAATTGCCAATGCCACTATGAGGAATCAAGTTCTGGATGACACTAAAGAAAATAAACAAGGGAAGGTAACAAGAGATTACCCACGTGAAGTTATAGAAAACTGGCAGAAGAAGGAAAAACAAAAGAGAATCTGAATAAACATATTTTATAAAACTGATCAATAATTTCCATATAAAGTTTAAAAATTAAATACTGTAAATGTTAAATTTTTTAAAAAAGGAGACTGATTAAACTTAAAAGAAAATCATCATAACATAAGACTTAATGATAGGCATAGAAGCCCACAAAATATCATGAATATATTTACAGAAGACTTCGAAATTTGCAAGTTATTCTTTAACATGCACAATACATATTTGCTACAAAAACTATGCTATCAACATAGGGACTGTTAACTATGCCCTCACATAAACAACACTTCAAAATCTAAAGAATCTTGGAAGCTTATGCCAAATGCAAGCAATTGACCAAGCCCAAGAAGAACCAAGCCTAAAAATTTTCAACGCATTGAATTTAGAACATAAAATTAATAAATCACTTCTCCCACAAATTCACAAATAACCATCAACAGTGTAATATCCCGAAAATTACTACTGTAATACCCCAAAAATTACTACAGTAATACCCCGAAAATTACTACAGTAAGGAAGTAGGTATCATTGATAGTAAAATAAGGAAATAAAGTGACAAAAAGGGAAATTTTGAGTTATGACAACAATGGGAATTATATTATGACATATTAATTCAAGAAAGGATTAAATCGCAAAAGTGAGAAAAATTTTGTTGTCCAAGAGTAAATACTCAAAATTTGAGGGATTGAAGTGTAAATACGAAAAAGTTGAACGACCAGTAGTGTAAATATTTTAAGAGTGGAATAATCTAGAAACTAAGGAAAATGGATGAATTAAGACCAAATTGAAAAGGTGAAGAATTTTGAGGGACTAAATTACAATTTTACCAAATTAAGTGATGACTCAATGATGGAATTTCAAAAGATTATAAAGGGCAAAATGGTCAAATAGAGAGAGAATTCTAGAAGGTAATGATGATGTTTGTGATATTTTTAATTAATTAATTAAAATATTATTTAATTAATATTTTATTAAGATTTTTAGTATTATTTTATTGATAAATGATTAATATAAAAGGGAGGAAAGATGATGAAAAAAATCATCATCTTTCCATGCACCCAACGTTAGTAGAGAAGAGAAGAAAGAAAGTTTTGTTTTCTTTACAATTTGGTCCTTTCACCAAAAATTCACTATTTTCATCTAGAAATCAAAAGAATTTCCATAGCTTCTAAGAGAGAAAAATAATAAGGAGACAATGGGAAGTTAGAATGTCAAATTAGATTCAAGAAATAGAAGCTGAAGGAGAGAGAAAATCAAGTTAAAGATTGAAATCAATAGCACAAGGTAAGAACTTCAAGATTTCAATATATTTTTAAGTTTGTTATTGTTGAAAAAGCATGGAAATGATGTTATAGTAGAGTTTTCTTAAATAAAGTCTTATGTTCTTGATATATTAGTGAAGCGAAATAAGTGAAAATTATGGGAAATATTATAGAGAAAGGGAATTAGGGAGTTATAAACTTAGTAATCAACATCTTGCACTAAAACAGTTTTGGATAGCAGCAGTAGGTTAAATTTTAAAAATCACCATAAATTGTGGAAATGAAATTAGAGAATGAAAAAATATGGAATTAAATATTATTAAGTCTAGTTTCTCATAGAAGAAACGGTGTAAGTAATGGAATTGTAAATCATGAGATATAATAAATTTTGTGAGACAAGGTTAGAATGAATTCAGGTTCCCCTGTTCTGACTTTGGAAAATCATAAAAAATTTAATAAAAATAATTATAGGCTTAAATTTATATGTTTAAAATCTTGAATGAGTCTATTTTCAATATAAACAAACGATAACATCATCTGAATCCTGTATGAGGAGATAATTAATTTTTAGTGAAGAAGGGTTGGAACTATCAGAAAGCAGAATAGTGATGACTTTAAAGAATAAACAGTACTTATTGGCTAAACCAAAAATTCTGAAAATATTATGGTAAGAATATATGTGAGTCTAGTTTTGTAAGAATTTATCGGATCTTAATTTGGAGTTTCTTAGCTCAAGATATAAATAATTTAGTGACTATGACTCAAGTGGACAGCTTTGAATGAACAAATAAATAAATAGTGAAATTATAGATAATGTTACATATAAGCATGTTATATACATTAAGGGTTTGGAATGGAGAGGAGGAGGAGGAAAATAAATGATAATTCAACTAGCATGAGTTCTCGTTAAAATTGGTCAATTTGCATGTTTTAGGTTCAAGGACTAAATTGAATAAAAGTAATATTTTAAGGGTAAATTGGTAAAGATGTCAAAAAGTGACCAAATTGCATGAAATGAATTGTTTTATTATTTAAATTAATAAATTGAATGAAATATTAATTTATATCAAGATTGGGTGGAAATTAGAGGAAAATAGAAAATTACCAAAATGTCCCTGAATTTTGATATTTCTGCAATTTAGCCTGGCAAGTTCGTGTAACTTGAATTATATTCTTAGATGATTGAAATATATATATTGGATTGAGAAATTTATTTGAATTGTGAACATGAGAAATTGTGAATTGAATGAAATGGAAATGAAACTTTGAATTACATGAGTAAATATTGGGCCTCGTAGACCCTATTTGTTATGAATATAGTATTTCGAGGATATGTTGTAAAGAATTATAAAAGCACGTTAATAATTTGAAAGTTTTAATTCGGATGAAATTTTGAAACTCGATTTAATACGTATGCAAATGTATGTCTTCTAGTAATGCCTCGTACCCTATTCCGACGTCGAATACGGGTAAGGGGTGTTACAATGTGACATCGCCAGATTCGATCATAACGTTTAGACCGGGTTTGGGGTGTTACAAACAGAATAGTCAACTTAAAGTTTTTTTTCCAAATTTTAAAGCCAATATTAGTTGGCATTTTGAATTCATAAAAGTTTATGGAACTCACCATGAAATAAATCATAATAAGAGACCGATAAAATCTTCATATTCAAGTAGGTAAGGGATTGATTGAACACTGTTTACCTTTTAAAAGATATCAAGAACAATGTTGTAAATCTAAATTGTGAATAGAAATTAAAAAGTTGCTACCAAAAATTTAATACCCACTAGCTAAGATTCCCTCCTGCACAAACTTGAACCTCAAAAAAAAATTAAAAAGGGAAAGGGAAAATGGAAAATGGAAAAAAAAATGGGGGGAGTGGGACAATAAGCAATGTAAAGCAATACGGGGAATAATTTCCTATTATTTTTTTATAAAGAAAACATTAACTAAATCAATTATGATTTCTTGATAACCTATCAAATTGTTATGAGTTTAAATTTAATAACGTACTGATACTATAGTTCACATAACAAAAAGAAAACAAAAAAAATAATTTTGTTTTGACATAACGAGTTTTAAACTTAAGATCTAAGAATAAGCTAAAGTCTTACCACTAAACCAGCAGTCACATTCTTATTAATAATTAAATAAAAATAAAATATAACAACTCACGAACCAAGTCAGATATAGTTTCAAAATTAATGGAACTATTCCAAATGGAAAAAAAACGAGCACAAGTCCTCAAACACACAACTAGAACACCTAACCACTGAACCAAATCAAATTACTTTACACAATTCCCACAACCTTAATTTAAAAATAACAAGACGTGACCACTCTTGGTTTCACTAACCTAATTCCCACTAACCCAGTTTTCAGGATGTGACAATTGAAGTGAGGGGCATAAGGTAAAGTGATTCTACTCATATCATTTCGTCAGTTCGAGCTAATAAACTTCTAAATTAAGGTTGTGAAACATATATGGCCAATGTTATTAACTCAAACTCGAATGAATGCCAAATAAGCAAAAATCTGGACAATATGTGAGTTTTTGAATGTGTTTCCAGAAGAATTTCCAAGATTGCCTCCTGATCCTGAGGTTGAATTTGCAATTGAAGTTTACCTAGGTACAGCTCTAGTGTCTATTACTCTGTACTATATGGAAACAATGGACTTATAAGAGCTGAAAATTCAAATGCAAGATCCTCTGGACCGTGGCTTTAGACGTCCTAGTATATAGCCTTAGGGAACGTCAGTATTTTTTGTTAAAAGAAGGATAGCTCGGTGCAACTCTGTATTGATTATCGACGGTTGAATAAGTTGACAATCAAGAACATATATTCGTTGTCGTGTATCAACAATGTGTTTGATCAATTGATAGGTGTATCAATATTCTCTAAGGTTAATCTGTGATTTAGATATTATATGTTAAAGGTGAAAGAGAGTGACGTGCCAAAAATAACGTTTTATATGTGATATGCTCTTTATGAATTTCTCTTGATGCCATTTGAGTTGATGAAGCTCTTACAAAAGAATGTTTCATTCATGTGGAATGACTAGTGCCATGAGCGTTTTGAAAAGTTGAAGGTCATGTTGACAGAAGCATCGATTTTGTCCTTGCTTGAATCAAAGCTAGAATATTTTGTATTCAGTGATGCTTAATTGAATGGATTGGGTTGTGTTTTGATATAGGATGGTAAGGTAAATGAATATGCGTCTCGGCAGCTGAAGCCACATGAACGTAATTATATGACGAATGATTTAGAGCTAGCCATTGTGGTCTTTGCTCTAAAGATCTAGAGGCACTATTTCTATGGTGAAAAGTGTTATATCGGTACAGGTTATAAAAGTCTCAACTATCTTCTCTCCTAAAAAGAACTAAATTTGAGACAAGTCGCTAAATTGAATTGTTAACAGATTATGATTGTACAATTGATTACCACATTGGAAAAGTGAATCTGGTGGTTGAAGCCTTAAGTTGAAAATCAATTATTGATTTGAGATCAATGTCCGCTCAGTTGGGTGTATGTGATGATGGCAACTTGTTGGCTGAATTGAAAGTAAGGCTTATGTTGATTGATCAAATAAAAGAGGTAAGTTGAAAGCAACCTCGGATATGCAAAAGTTGTATGCTAATCTAAAACAGAAAGAAATGGAATATGTCATGGGTGAGAAAGCATTCTTAATAGTTTGTTTGTGGAAGAAAAATTTGTGTTTTGGTCGCAAGGGAAAGTTAAGTCCTAGATATATAGGGTTGTACGAAATCATTGAAAGAGTAGGGCAATTTGTCTACCGTTTAGCCTAGCCACCAGAGTTGCAAAAGATTTATAATGTATTAATACTTCGATGGAATCGATCAGATCCATCTTATGTGGTGCCCGTGGAAGCGAATGAGGTGCAACTTAATCCATCGTACGAAGAGAAACTGATAGAGATCTTGGCTCAAGAAGTAAAATAGTTGAGAAAAAAATGTATGCTATTAGTGAAAGTATTATGGCATAGTTACAATGATAGAAAAGGATACTTAGGAAGCGAAAGAGGTTATGAGAACGTAATATCCGAACTTCTTTTCAAGTAAATTTGGAGGATGAAATTTCTTTATGGGGAGAATTGTAACGACCCGATTTTCAGCGTTGTCAGAAAATACGACTTCAGAACCTCATTTCTATAAATCGAGCCCATAAATATAAAATAGGGATATTTATGGAGTTAATATGAAAATATATAAAGATCTATTAAATAATTTAATCGAGAAAATAATTAATTAAAACTCAGGGACTAAATTGTAAAAATCCAATCGCTATTGACTTTTAAATTGAAAAAGGCTTGAGGACCTAAATAGAAATTACCCAAAGGGCTTATATGGTAAAAAAACCAAAATTCTTCATATAGATAGTGGGATGTGATGATGATATTGATTATGTATAAGCTATAATTAATTAAACTAAAATATGAATTAATAATTAATTAATTAATATCTAATTAAACTAATTAAATTATTAAACATACTATATATAAAAATTAGTGGAGCGAGGGATGAATCAATTTGTTCAATTGTTAAGTTTTTTTTCCAAGTTACCATTAGAGAGAAATTTATGATTTTGGGTTTAATTTGAAGAAATTCATAGTTAGTAAGCTTCGATTGAAAAAAGGGACTAATTGTAAAACTAATTAAGCTTGTTAGATAACTTTATAACATTAGGACTAAATTGAATAAATTAAAAATCATCAAGAAATTATGTTATGAATAGGAAGTATAAGGTCCCTAATGAAAAGAAATGAAATAGGATTTTGATCCGATGCTAGATATAAAAAAATGCATATCCCAAGTATAGAGACTAAATTGAATAAAATACAAAATATGTTTGGATTTGTATTTGAACGTTAATTTGAGGCAAACTAATATTGTTTCTATTATTGAATTATCTAACATAGCTAAAGACAACGACGGGCCATTGCGAGAGAAAGGAAAAGTGAGTCATTGACGAGTGATAAGAGAATTCAGTTTGTACTTTTATGATTCAAGATAATATTATTTATATGCATATACATGTTGATTGCATGATTAGCTATTGAGGTGAACATATATTGTCGTATGAAATGATTCTTATTAAATGATACAAAATGTCAATAAATTTTACTGAATTGAATATAGTATAAAAGAGTGTTTTATAATTGATATGTGATGTAACAGCTCGTTTTTAGTGAAATCAAAATAGTGGTTTCGGAACCATAAATATGAGGTCAAAAAATTTATTTTAATATTATTTTAATGTCTACAGTATGTTAACAAGGTAGTATAAAAATTTCATTAAGAAATTTTATTATTTGTATGCTTAATTTGATAAAAAGGACTAAATCGCATAAAGTGCAAAAGTTGTGTTCTATTAGCTAAATGTATTAAATAGCTATAGAAATTTAAAGTAGAGGTTCTTATATGGTAATTAGACCCTTAAAATTACTAGTGGACAAAGATGAACATAAAATGAAGTGATTATAAGGTTAATAGTAAGGTTAATTTAGTAATTAAGTTCATAATTTAGTAAAAAAAAAGAAATAAAACATGTCATCTCCCTAAATTGTTCATTCACCATAGAAAATCAAAAGGAAGAACATCCATGGAAGCTTAAACATTCGGCCTTCTCAATTTTGCTTGCATATGAGTATTGTTTGTCCCGTTTTTTATGATTTCTATGTTTTTGGAGTTGTTTAGCTTAATCTAACTAGTCTAGAGACTAATTTGTAAAATGTTTAAATATCTAGGTTTTTCCATGAGTACATGTTAGCTAGGCCAGGTGACATGGTTGTGTGTCTCCTATAACCTCTTTAGAAATCATGTCAGTAGTCTCACACGGCCTAGCATTTGGGAGTGTAGCTTGGCCATGTAACTCAAATCAGTGAGTTACACTAGTGCAGAAACAGGCTGGGGTATGGCCGTGTATCCCTTTTTTGAATGCCCACACGGCCTAAGACACGGGCATGTCTCTTGGCCGTGTAAAACACACGGCCTGGCCACACGGGCGTGTGTCCCCTGCACATTAAAAATTTTCAATATTTTTTGAAAAATTTCTTAAGTTCACGTTTTAGTCTCGATTTGTTTTTAATGTCTATTTTGGGTCTCGAAGGCTCATATTAGAGACCATATGATTGATTATGTTTGGTTTTTTTGAATGTGTAATGAAAATGAAATGTTGGTTTGTTCGATAGTAAGTCTGGTAATGCTTCGTAACCCTGTTTCGGCATCAGATACGGGTTAGGGGCGTTACATGTGATATGTGATATGAACTATGCTATATGACATTGGATATATACATGAATTGTTGATGAAATGAATTGAGGATGATAATATATAAATTGGTTATAAAATGTAATGGGATTATTGGTACCTTATTAATAGTTCGGGCAAAGTCAGGTATAATTGGCATGCCAATTAGGGTCTATAGTGTATAAAGAGATTTGTAGAGATTTGGAGGTGATTTATGCCTTCGGCCTTGCACTTTTATACAATGGTGTGTTGGTTGAACATTGGTGTGTTAGAGGGATATGATTTGATGCCTTCGAGCCATTCTCTATCAAGCCACTGGTGTGTTGGATGGTTATGCTCCTACGAGCTATTGATGTGTTTGTTGGTTACTTGGTGTGTTGGATGGGTCTCGTATACCTGATTGTTGATTTCGAGGTTGGTTAATAGGGATTATAGAATATGAAATTGATAAATGAGATTTGAATTAAATGATGATTTGTATTGACATTATAAGTGTACATATGTGAAATGTGATTAATGATAGCATGTGAAAAATCATGTGAACCAGATTTTACAAGCTCAGAGGGTCGATTAGTAATAGAACAGATAAATAGTTTTGATACGAAATTGAAATGATGATATAAATAATGAAATGATTAGAAATGGGAATGAACGTGATTTGATAGTAAAAGTATGGCATGACATGTTTATATTGAATAGTTGATTGCAGTATAGCATGATTTGGTATAAATGAAAAAGCTTAGTTAAATGAATTTGTGCATCATCTTAGAAACTTGGCTTGAATGGTACATGAATGGATATATAAAACTTGTATTCATATAAATGATATGTTGATGGAAATATTTGGCATGAATGGAATATGAATTGATAACTAATGTTTGTTCAGTTCTTTACGTCTTAATAGATGACATGTACCTAAAGTTGAACCAATCATATGGTATAGATGGTTAACTTGATGTTTTTGAGTAATTGAAGCTTAATAATGAATGTATGAATGGTTAAGGTTGTTTTGGCATGAAATGAGTAATTGAATATATGTATATAACGTTCATTTGTCTTTTGGGGTCCTATGAGTTTGAAACCATAATGCAAGACGTGCTTTCAGCCTCCGTTGTAACCACCTTAGCTGAAAACGCCTTTTATAGGACATGCTTTTAGCGTCCCTGCTACTACCTCAATTGAAATCGCCTCCTACAGTAGGCATTTTCTTCCTACACATTTTCAACCCTAACCCTAATAGTGAATCCCGTGAAAAGTTTTTGGAACTCGGGAATCCGGAGATAATTTTTTGACATCTCATCCTAGGAATCTCGGACAGTTACGAGCACCCACATCATTTTTTAAAAAAAATTCCCCCTCGATTGCTTATATAAATGGAGTTTTGCTCCCCCTACTCCATCAGCTCTTTCGCCCACCATCCCTTAGAAAATAAAAAGTTCTCTTTTAAATTATTGTTTTTCTTTTGGTTGAGTGTTGAAATTTTTGAAGGGAAATATTTATTTGTGTTTGTATTTGAGGGAGACATTCTGATAATTTCAAGGTGTGCTTGAGTTCACGGTGATGCGGTGGCACTCGGAGACCCACACATTTCATCTTCCATGTGGGGATGAAACCATCACCTTAAAGCCCATCGCATTACAACTCAGGCTCCAAGTTCACGGTGGTTATACGATCACGATTTGAAGTATAACAGGGTTCCTAAGTAACGGTGGTTATGTGGTCACAAGTTCAAGTATAACTCGGGCCCCCAGTTGACAGTAGTTATGCGATCAAGGGTTCAAGTTTAATGTCACCAGAACAAAATGTTTTAAAAACCCCCATACATAAGTTTGAGATATAATTATAGGGGAAAACAAAGAGGTTTTCCAGTATAATCAACTTACTATTTTTCTCCATCTCTACGAAAGTAGTATCCTTAACCTCATTGTCTATAACCTATGACAGAGTTGGCGGTAAAAAGACTTTCAGGGAGATGAGTGACTATGATGGTGGAGAAAAGCTGAAATGTGACTCGGAGCAACAACGATTGCTGTGATTAAAGAACTCATTAATAACTACAATTGTTGTCGCCTAGACTAGAGTTTCAGTTTTTTCTCCACCATTACAGTTACTACCCTTTTGAAAGCCTTATTATCCCTAACTCTATCATAGTTTTCAAACAATGAGGTTAGAGATGGAGAAAAAAATAAGTTGATTATATTGGAAATCTTTTTTTTCCTATGATTATAATTTCAAACTTAAGGTTTATAAAGCATGTTCTTCCGATATCATGAAATTTGAACCTGTTACTGCTTAACCACTGTCAACTAAGAGTCCTAATTATACTTCAACTCGTAACCATATAACCACCATGTATTGAAAGCCCAAGTTACAATGCGATGGGCTTCTAAGGTGATGGCTTCATTCTCACACGACAGATGAAATGTGTGGGTCTCCAAGCGCCATTACATCACCGTGATCTCAAACATATCTTAAAACTATCATAATGTCTATCTCAAACACAAATACAAACACAAATAAATCTTTTTTCCCCAAATTTCTAACACACAACAAAAGAAAAAAAAAACAATGTTTGAAAGGAAGATTAGTGTATTTTCAATTTCTCTCTAAAATCAACATACTCCCCTAAATTTGAGAATAATGGCCTAAATCAATAATTAACTTTTAAAATCAACATTTTTTTCAAATTAATCTGGAGATAAGTGTATTTTTTTATTAAACTTCACGGATAATTGAAAAACCCCAAATTATACTTCCAAAAACGCGCTTGACAAAAAAAAATGAAAAAGACAATGGACAAAATAAAAAAGTCGACACTAAATCAATAGAAATACAACAATACACCCACAAAATCAAGAACATGGGCAAAGAAAAAAGGAGAGATGGTTTCAATTATAGGTATTTCCTAGGAACGTTCAGGACTTTGAAATTATGAGGCAAAGATCATCACTATATCAAGAAGGCAAAGCGTTTGATAGGTCGAACTCACAATTTTTGTTTTGTAGACCTACACATCTGATGGGATTTTTAAGAAAAACTTATTAGGAATACGAAAAGAGGAGGTTTAGAGGAAGCTATAGATGAAATTTAGAGTAAATCGGGGTTAGGGAGGTGGTAGTACTGGGCGACAAAGCACGACGACAATGGTGGCTGAAATCTGGGTTCAAAGGTTGTTTTCCGGATTTCTCTAAATTTGAAAAAGAAACGTTGAAAGGAAGATAGAGAAGCAAGAGAGTGTGTGTCTTTTAGGAGGGGGTAAATGAATGGAGTGAGAAAGTTTTTGTATTTATAAGGATGGAGAAAATTAATTGTTTTTTTTAATTATGTTTTTATAATATTTTGATGCATTTAATATTATTTTATAATACGAATAAATAATTTTAATATTTAAATAGAATTATTATTTTTATGTATTAAACCAATAATTTATATTTAAATATTATTATATTTTAAACTATAATTCATATTAAAAGTATAATTCATGAAAATATTTATAAATCTTAATTTTAATAAAATATTTTTAATTTATCAATCTAATTTTTATAATTATTATTAGACATAATTATTTTAAATTTATTTAATAATAGTATTAATTAAATATTAATTGTTTAATTGAAGAGGGACAATAATATCATTTTATACTTATCACTTATTCGTTAATATCATTCTAATTTATCAAATAATGTAATACGAACTCTCTCTGTTGACCGGATGACTAAAGGTTGTTTAGCCTAGTTTAAACTTTCGAGATGCAATGGTAAGCCTCCATGGACCTACGCGAAGGTTCTCCTCAATTCGAGGACGGCAAGTCGTTTAAGCCATGGGTTTTTAACAAGTTGGAGGCACATCGTTTCTTTAATGCTATTAATTTCTCTGCATCCCGAGGAAAAGAGTGCAAAGGGCCCAAAAGCTATTGATGCCTCTTGCCATGGATAGGTTCTACGTTTTGTTGTTTAGGCCTTAAGGACACTGTAGGTTTGGTCCAAGGTAATGTATATAGTTTTTAGTTTTTCCTGGTTTTTGCTTCGTCCAAGGGGCAAGGACAATACCTATCTCTATTGCAAGGATTATTGCTTCATCTGGGAAGGGTCAACTCCTTCCTTTTGTTTATATGCTTAATGTTTTTTTGTTCTTTTAATAATCTATATGCTTAGCGTCTTAGTTGTTCTAAAGGAGGTTCATCCTTTTAGACAAACAAATCCAAACACTGTCAATGCATCAAAAGGCTAATGACTGAGCCTAAGTTTGGGCAAAACCTTATGTTTAAATTCTTGGATTGTTTGGTCATCAACTCTACATTAATATTTTTGAATGATTTTTTATTTATTCATATATTGCACTTGTCATGTAAATTTTTAAATTAATCCAATATTTGTATCATATTGATCTAAAATACTATATATATATATATTAATATTTATTGAACGATTGAATTTTTTTATATAAAACAAATAGTTAAAATTTTTACTTTACATCAAATTTGATATGTGTGGCATACATGTTTGAAGCATGAAATATCAGTAAGATTATTAAAATATTAATTGTATAAAAAGTTACGGAAGAGTGTAATACTATTTAAGTTTTATACGGGTGTAAGTGGATCTCTTCATAACTTTACAAAAAAGTCATTTTATCTCTCCATTTAATTTTTTGCCTCTTTTAGCCCTTAAACTAGCAGTTTTATTAAAACACCCCAAATGAATGGAAAAGCTAACGTTTGTTAACTTTTCTAATGTGGCATTCAATGTGTATGCTACGTCAATAATTAATTAAAAATTTTAAATTCAAAATAGAATATTATTATAATTTTATTATTAAATGCTTTTTAATACTTTTTATATTTTTTAATCTTGTTAAAAATTTAACTAATTGTTAACATATTATACACATGGACTCTCATGTCAGCAAAGTAAACACACGTCAACTTTTTCATCCATTTAATTAAATTTGAGTGTAATTGCTTCTAATTACACGGGTGTCATGCTTATTTAACCATTGTAATTGGTGGGTTTCATTGACTTTGGTGTAATTGAAGCACCCCAATTACACTTTTCAATTCTTTAGAGAGGGTGATAATTTGAGTAATTAAGCAGGAAATTACACCTAAATCTAATTACCCTATGACTTTCCAAACATTCATACATGATTTCACTTTAAAAATTTATTTTTATATAAGTTTAAGCTATGAAAATTATATTATAAGCATGAACACATATGAGTGTTTGGGATGGTTATGATAAAAAATTATATTATTTAAATGTAACACCCCTCACCTGAATCCGTCACCGGAATAGGGTTACGGAGCATTACCGGAGTTTACAAATTAATTATCAGGCATTTTATTTCATCTAGCATTCATATTTGAAACCAATCAAAATCAGAACATTAATGAGCCAACGTTGGCCAAATTAACTTATACATGCCATTATAACCAGAATCAAATCATTCAAAATTACCGATAGAACCAATGGATAGTGTGATAAAACTCCGATAAGCTTCCAACCCGTTCGAGCTTCCGATAATCTAAAAAGTAAAGAAAAATAAATATGTAAGCAATATGCAACAGCCCAATTTTGACCCTAATCAGAACAATAGTTTCAGGACCACACATCTGAATTTAAAAAATATTTTAATATTTTTATTCTGTGTTTATTATGTATGAATTGACATGTGTGAAAGTTTCGTAAATTAATTTTATTGTTCGAGTGCTTAATTTGAGAAAAATGTTTAATTGCGTAAAATGAAAATTTGATAGATAAATTTGTGATTGCCTAATTGAACTTGTCTTTATAATATGATGCACTTATGTTGAAATTATGCCATAGCTAATATTAGTGGACGGCTAAGGACAATGTTAACCTTAATATATATATATGTTATATTTATTTATATAAGGTTAAATTTGTAAATTAAAAATACATTATAATATATGTTAGATAAAAACATAAAAAAATTAAGGTTATTATCATCTTTCTTAGCCGATTGCATGCAAAAGAAAAAGAAAATAAGCCAAGAAATATTCGGCTATTTTGAAGCTTAATTCAAGGTTTGTATTTATTCGGTTTTTGATAATTTTTACGTTTTTGATATTGTTGCTTTGAATACTTCAAAACTCATGTCTTAATTTTGTGAATTGTTGATGATTTTGAGAAATGTCATTAATGAATACTTGAGCTTCGTGATAGTTGATGATGAAATATGAAAGATTAACATGCTTTGTCTTTGAATTTTTGATGAATTTGAGTAATTAGGGTTAAATTGTAAAAATAAATTTTTGAGGGACTAAAATGTGAAATAAATGAAATGTGTAGGCTTGTATGGACACTAGGAATATTCGGCCCTTAAGGAGTGTAGTCAAATTTTGTGTATTTTGTGTTTTGAGCAAAAAGGGCTAAATTGTGAAAATGTGAAATATTAGGGGTAAAAATGTAATTTTCCCATTTATGTGTTCTTAGACTAAATTGAATGAAAATATGTTTAAATGAGATTTATTTGAATATGTTTAGATCAAGAAACCAAGAAATCAGATTTAGTTCGGGAGAAATCGAAAGTAGTTGAGTAGCCGATCTATTAGTCGACGACATCCGAGGTAAGTTATTAAGCATATATATTTGTATCGTTTTAAATCATCTTAGTATCTATGTAATTATGATGAATTGAATGGTATATATATACATGTAGTGATAAAATTATTGAAATAATATGTATTGAGTCGCTGACTTTCGACACTAAGTGTGTGGGTATAAAAATTTATAATAATGAGATTAGCACTAAGTATGTGAGTTTAATTGTAAAGCACTAAGTGTGCGAGTTTAATGGTAAAGCACTAAGTATGCGAGTTTGATTATTAAGCACTAAGTGTGTGAACTTATTAAATATTTCTGAATAACTATTAGCATTGAGTATTTGACTTATTGAGAAATCATGATAGTAAAATGAGTAAATACTTGGAGTTCTTCAGTAATAACCGTTATGGTTGTATTCAAGGTTGAGCTTTGTAAGTATTAAACCTATGTGCTGATTATATTTGGAATCATATATATATATAAGATGATTCTTTATATTACATGATGATGAAATGCATAATGTATTTGGCCTTGTATTTAAATTTGAAGAAATTATTATGGTTGTGTAATTATATTGATTTTAGTTAAATCATAGTATTAAGTTAATAATTATCTTATGATATGGTAAGCTAAAGGTAAGATGATTTAGTAGTATGAATTGGTTAAATATTATTTGAGATATCAAGTTAAATTGTAGAGTTTATTTGCTTGTAACTTACTAAGCTAAATTAGCTTACAATGTGTTGGATAATATTTTTGATGTATAGATTTTGGTGATCGCTATGTGTTCGGGGATCGTCAGCTAAGCCCATCACACTGACATTTTCTTTTGGTACTTTGCTAAATTGTTTTCAAATATATGGCATGTATAGCATAGTTAAAATGTTGATTTTGGAACCAATGTGTATGCGTATTTAAAAGCCATGCGAAAATGGCTTATCTCTTTTTGTTTGAATTTGACTTTGATGCATATAGTTTAATGGACAATATGGAGTATATGCTTATGTTATCATGTGCATGATTAATTAGATTTAGGTAATGTATATATTCGGCTAAGGCAAATATGTTTGATGGGTAAAGTTTAGTACTCTTGCTTTTGACATATTGGATTTAGATGATGCTTTGTGTAACACCCCTTACCCGTATTCGACACAGAATAGGGTACGAGGCATTACCAAAACACATACACTGTAAACGTATTGAACCGAGTTATAAAATTTCATTAAAAAAATTAAAACTTTCAAATTATTAACATGCTTTTATAATTCTTCACAATATATATAATGTAACATTTCCTGCCAACCACAATCTCAAATAATGAATTTTCTCAGTCGAGCTCAATATCAGATGTCAACTTATATTCCAACATTTAGCTTCAATTGTACTACAAATACTTGTCAAATTAAGGATCGTCTTACAGATTTGAGTACATCATTTGCCCGGTGCCATGATTTGCTTGAATATTTCACATTGCTATAACTCAGTATGGTTTTCTTCACGAAAATACCATACCTACTTTTCACAACTCAGTATGGTTTTCTTCACTGAAACACCATACCTACTTTTCACAACTCAGTATGGTTTTCTTTATCGAAATACCATACCTACTTTTCACAACTCAGTATGGTTTTCTTCACTGAAATACCATACATACGTTTCACACTTTGCCATGGATCCACCGTGGACTTATCCGTCAATTCATCACTGGTTACCAAGCATATGTACTCAATCCTGCGTATCCCTTAATTTGAACTAACAATCTTATCTTATTCTCATTTTTACCATAATCATAATTCAATAACAATATAAATATTGATACATTATATCATTCTCACATTAACAATTAATCATAAAAGTTCAGCCGTATGAATTTACTATTTCATTACCTTTCCACACTCGTTTCCTATGCATATCACACAAGACATAAACATATCGTTCAACCATAGTCGCAAGCTAGTGCATTGAAACATAATTCCTTTTGGACATAATCACATAATAAACCATTTCACTAAAGATTTCATAATTTAAACCTTACCACCCCTTTCATGATCACAATATTTATTCATGTATCAAACTTACCAACATGTGTTAATTCAATACTCATTCATGACATTACTTCATGCCAAATCATATACCAAATATACCATACACACGTACTATGAACTTTATTTTCCTACATGAGCTTAAACCATGACCAATATTGCACAAATATATGCATCATTTTTATTTCATCGTCTATCAATTATAATCGAGTGTATTACCAATTACACACAAATCATTCATATATTTTTCAATTTTTCCTCCACCTCCTCTCCATTCCTCATCCTTAATGTGTATAACACATTTAATCAAAATTATCCATACTATCACTATTTTCCTTTATGTAAATTCAAGCTGTCTGTCTGAGTTAGAGTCACTATTTTATTTATATCTCGAGCTACAGAGCTCCAAATTAAGATCCGTTAATTTTAACTGAAACTAAACTCACATATATTCTTACCATAAAATTTTAAAAATTTTTTATTCAGCCAATAAGTACATCTTATTCTCTAAAGTTTCCCCTATTTCACTGTTCAACAGTTTCGACCCCTCTTCACTAAAAATTAATTATCTCTTTGTATAGAATTCGGATGATGTCCTCATTTGTTTTTATTAAAAATATAATAATTCAGGATTTTAAATATATAAATTATAACCCATAATTATTTTTATACAATTTTTAATGATTTTTCCAAGTCAAAATAGGGGAACCCGAATTTATTCTGACCTTGTCTCACAAAATTCATTATATCTCATGATTTAAAATTCCATTACTTACACCGTTTCTTCTATGAGAAACTAAACTAAATAAGATTTAACTCCATATTTTTTTCATCCTCTAATTCAATTTCTACAATTTATGGTGATTTTTCAAACTTAACCTACTGCTGTTGTCCAAAACTGTTTTAGTATAAAATGTTGATAATTAAATTTATAAAACCTTCCTTTCCTTTCTCTTCAATATTTTCCATCATTTTCTCTTATTTCCCTTTACTAACATAACAAGAATATAGAACCTTATATAATGAAACTCTACATTAACATTAATTTCCTACTTTTTCAATAAAATCAAACTCAAAAGTATATTGGAATCTTGATGTTCTCTCCTCCAGCGTCTGTTTCTTGAATCTAACTTGATATTCTAGCTCCCCATAGTCTCCTTAACATTTTTCTCTCTTGGTAGCTATGGAAATTCTTTTGATTTCTAGGTGAAAATGGGGCTGTTTTACCCAAATAACCCAAAAAAATATTATATTTACAAAAATAACTCAAGTTTAAAAACAATCACCAAAATAACCTAAAATGAACAGTACCCACTCTTTTTTTGCACCAATGATTGGCTAATCATTGTGTCAGACTTAAAAAAATTTATTTTTTTGGGTTCTGGCCTGTCAATGGCCGGAACCCATGTATTTTTTTTAAAAAATTGTGTAATACTGAAATACGGATATACGAAAAAGAAAAAAAACAAAAAAAAAATTTGGGTGCTGGCCTGTCAATGGCCGGCACCCAGTACACAGTACAAAAAATTTTTTTATTTTTTTTCGTGTCAGAATCAGATAAAAAAATACGAAAAAATAAAAAAAAAATTTGGGTGCTGGCCTGTCAATGGCCGGCACCCAGTACACAATACAAAGAAAAAAAATTTATTTTTTTTCGTGTCAGAATCAGATAAAAAAATAAAAAAAAAAATTGGGTGCTAGCCTGTCAATGGCCGGCACCCAGTACACAGTATAAAGAAAAAAAATTATTTTTTTCGTGTCAGAATCAGATAAATAAATACAAAAAAATTAAAAAAAAAGTTTTTGGATGCTGGCCTGTCAATGGCCGGCACCCAATACGCAGTACAAAGAAAAAAAAATTTCGTGTCAGAATCAGATAAAAAATACGAAAAAAATAAATAAAAAAAATTTTGGGTGCTGGCCTGTCAATGGCCGGCACCCAGTACACAGTACAAAGATAAAAAAATTATTTTTTTTCATGTCAGAATCAGATAAAAAAATATGAAAAAAATTAAAAAAAATTTTGGGTGCTGGCCTGTCAATGGTCGGCACCTAGTACGCAGTACAAAGAAAAAATTTTTTTTTATTTTTTTCGTATTTTTTTATCTGATTCTGACACGAAAAAAAATAATTTTTTTTTGTACTGTGTACTGGGTGCCGGCCATTGACAGGCCAGCACCCAAAATTTTTTTAAATTTTTTTCGTATTTTTTTATCTGATTCTGACACGAAAAGAAAATAATTTTTTTTTCTTTGTACTGCGTACTGGGTGCCGGCCATTGACAGGCCAGCACCCAAAATTTTTTTTTAAATTTTTTCCTATTTTTTTATCTGATTCTGACGCGAAAAAAAAATAATTTTTTTTTCTTTGTACTGTGTACTGGAATTTTTTCCTATTTTTTATCTGATTCTGACGCGAAAAAAAAATAAATTTTTTTTCTTTGTACTGTGTACTGGGTTCCGGCCATTGACAGGCCAGCACCCAAAAAAATTTTTTTTTAATTTTTTTTCGTATTTTTTTATCTGATTCTGACACGAAAAAAAAATTGTACTGTGTACTGGGTGCCGGCCATTGACAGGCCAGCACCCAAAATTTTTTTTTGTTTTTTTTCTTTTTTGTATATCCGTATTTCAGTATTACACAATTTTTAAAAAATATATATGGGTTCCGGCCATTGACAGGCCAGAACCCAAAAAAATAATTTTTTTAAGTCTGACACAATGATTAGCCAATCATTGGTGCAAAACAAGAGTGGGTACTGTTCATTTTAAGTTATTTTGGTGATTATTTTTAAACTTGGGTTATTTTTGTAAATATAATATTTTTTGGGTTATATGGGTAAAACAGCCTGAAAATGGTAAATTTTTTGTGGAATGACCAAATTGTAAAGAAAGCAAAACTTTCTTTCTTCTCTTCTCTTCTAACGTGAAATGCATGGGAAAGGAAGGTGATTCATTATCTTTTTTTCCATATATATATACTAAATAAAATAATAATAAAATGATAAAATGTCATTTAAAAATTAAATTAAATTATTAATAAACTAATATTTATTTATTTATTTAATCTAAAATATCTCCAACATCATCATTATTTTCTACATTTATCTTTCTTCTAATTGACCATTTTTCCCTTTAGATATTTTAAAATTTCATCCTTGAGTCATCACTTAATTTGGTAAAATTATAATTTAGTCCCTCATAATTCTTCATTTATTTAATTTGGTCTCAATTCATCCATTTTCCTTAGTTTCTAGATTATTCCACCCTTAAAATATTTACACTATTGGTTCTTAAACTTTTTGATATTTACACTTTAACCCCTCAAATTTTGAGTATTTACTCTTGGATAACAAAACTTTTCTCACTTTTGCAATTTAATCCTTTCTTTAATTAATATGTCATAATATACTTCCCAATGTTGTCATAACTTAAAATTCTCCTTTTTTCACTTTATTTCCTTACTATATCAAAGATAATATCTTACTGTAAAAATTTTCGGGGTATTACATATCAATTTTGACTTTTTAAATAAATTGAGTGCTTAAACGTCGAAATTTTCGAACGAAATTTTCACGAAATCAGTTTATGAAATTTTAGACCATAAAAATAAAATTTTTCTCGTCGAATTTGTGGTCCCGAAACCATTGTTCCAACTAGACCAAAAAATCGGGCTGTTACAATGTGGTTAAGCTTATTTGGCTTAGAAATAGGTTCATGAATTGAATATTATTTCATAGTTGATGATGCAACTTGTATGGTTCATATATGTGAGTGATATTTATGGTTGAGATTTGTTGTATGTAGTTATGAGATTTATCATACATTTGAACGTGTATAGGTTTGTTTATGGATTAGATTATTAGGTTTAGGTTCGGATTATATCATTTTGGCTTTGAGGAACTAATTTGTGAATTATAGTTGCTATGGACATGTTTGTGTAAGATTCCGATTAAGCTGTATCATGGATGTGTTATGGTTAATATGCTCTACTAAGGAATGTTTGTATTAAGCTAGGGCTTAAAACAAAATATGAGTAAAGTGACTAGTTAATAGATAAGTTAATGGATGAGTAATCACCTATGCATGTTCGGCCTTATATGTTGTTATAAGTCTAAGTGTAAAGAAATTATATTTTCGAACATGATATGTATTTAAATGGTTAAATAATGTTATAAATATATATACATGAATTGGATGAATATTAGGTTTGAATATGTTAAATGATTATGATTAAATGTGTATAAATTACATGAAATTTGTGTCACCTCTTTGGCTCGTATCATTCTCCCCCTCTTCAAGAAGATTCATCATCGAATTTGAACCTACATTAAATTCAAAAGGAGAAAGATCAGAAACATTGAAAGTAGCACTACACTATACTCACCAGGAAGATCAATACGATAAGCATTGTCATTTATTTTCTCGAGTACTTGGAATGATCCATCTTCTCGTGCATCAAGTTTATTCTTTCTCTTAGAAGGAAATCGTTCCTTCCTCATATGCACCCATACCCAATCTCCAGGTTCAAACAAGACTTGCGCCCTTTATTAGCTCGATGTGCATTGGACTCATTCTTTTTCTCAATGGCTTTACGAGCCTTCTCATGGATCTCTTTCACTAAATCAGCTTTTCTTTCACCATCTAAATTAGCAATCTCATTCAAAGGTAAAGGAAGCAAATCTAAAACAGTAAGTGGATTAAAGCCATATACAATCTCAAAAGGATTAAAACCTGTGGAAGAATGAACAGAACAATTATAAGCAAACTCAACATAGGGTATCCATTCTTCCCAAGATTTAACATTCTTACCTATTATGGCTCTAAGCAAAGATCCCAAAACTCGATTTACCACCTTGGTTTGACCATCAGTTTGAGGGTCGCATGTAGTAGAGTAAAGTAGTTTAGTACCTAACTTACCCCATAACACCTTCCAAAAGTGACTAAGAAATTTTGCATCTCTATCGGAAACGATAGTCCTTGGGATTCCATGTAATCTCACAACTTCATGAAAAAATAGATAGGCAACATGGGTTGCATCATCAGTCTTATGGCATAGAATGAAATGAGCCATTTTAGAAAATCGATCCACAACCACAAAGATGCTATCTCGTCCACGCTTTGCCCTTGGTAAACCTATTACAAAATCCATTGAAATGTCAGTCCAAGGTGAACTAGGAACAGGAAGAGGAGTATATAGACCATGAGGCAGCACAGTGGATTTAGCTTGTTTACAAGTAATGCTCATGTAAAACATCATAAGTCTTAGTGACTCCAAAATGACCCATAAGACCACCACTATGAGCCTTTCGAACCAACAATTCTCATATTGAACACTTTGGTAAGCATAGTCTATTATTTCGAAAAAGATAGTCATCATGCTTATAAAATTTGTGAAATGCACCATGTTCACATGCGTCATAAATGCTTGCAAAATCAGAATCAGTGGCATATAAATCTTTGAAATACTCAAAACCTAATAACTTAGTATGCAAAGTACTAAGTAAATTGTACCTCCTTGATAGAGCATCAGCCACAATATTATCTTTACCTTTCTTATACCTTATAACATAAGGAAAAGATTCAATGAATCCAACCCACCTCGCATGTCGCTTGTTCAACTTACCTTGTCCCTTTAAGTGCTCAAGTGATTCATGGTCAGTGTGAATCACAAACTCCTTTGGTAAAAGGTAATGTTGCCAAACTTCTAATGCCCTTACCAAGGCATACAACTCTTTATCATAGGTCGAATAGTTCAAATGTGCTCCACCAAGTTTCTCACTAAAGTAGGCTAGTGGTTTACTATCTTGCATGAGGACGGCACCTATACCTACACCAAAAGCATCACATTCAATCTCAAAGGTCTTTTCAAAATTAGGTCAAACAAGAATAGGAGCATTACACAATTTATCTTTAAGTTCATTAAATGCTAATTCTTGCTTATCTGTCCAATGAAAAGATACATCCTTTTTAATAAGTGCACTTAAAGGTGAAGCAATTGTGGAAAAGTTACGAACAAACCTGCGGTAGAAACCGGCTAACCCAAGGAAAGACCTTACCTCAGAAACAGTTTTAGGGATAGGTCATTCTTTAATTGCCTTTACCTTCTCCTTATCCACATGGATTCCTGTACAACTTATCACAAAACCAAAAAAAACAAGCTTATCTATACAAAATGTGCATTTTCCAAGATTAGCAAAGAGTCGTTCATGCCTTAACACATTTAATACTAATTTAACATGCCCAACATGATCATTCAAAGTTTTGCTATAAATCAGTATGTCAACAAAATACACAACGACAAATTTTCCTAAAAAAGGTCTAAGTATGTGGTTCATTAATCTCATGAATGTGCTAGGAGCATTAGTTAAGCCAAATGGCATGACTAACCACTCATACAGGTCATACTTAGTCTTAAAAGCAGTTTTCCATTCATCACCTTGTTTCATTCTTATTTGATGGTAACCACTTTTTAAGTCAATTTTAGAGAAAATGCATGCACCATTAAGCTCATCCAACATATCATCTAATCGAGGAATTGGATATCGATACTTTACCGTAATCTTGTTGACAGCACGACAATCAACACACATTCTCCAAGAACCATCTTTTTTTGGGACGAGAAGTACAGGGACCGCACAAGAGCTTAGACTCTCACGAATCAACCCTTTCTCTAAGAGATCTTCAACTTGCCTTTACCACTCCTTAGTTTCTTCAGGATTACTTCGAAAGACTGGTCTATTCAGAATACTCGAACCAGGCACAAAGTCAATTTGATGTTCAATCCCTCGTAAAGGAGGTAATCCCTTAGGCATTTCAGAAGGAAATACACCCTCAAAATCTTGCAAAAGATCAACAAAATAACTAGGCAAATGTGTATTAAGGTTAGTCAAAACAAAGTTTTCCCTAAACCTAATAATTACAAATGTTTGTTTTGTACAAAGAGCAAATTTGATATCTCGAAACCTAGTGAATAAACTCACTCTCTCATCTCGTGACTTGTGTGTGCAATCACTCACCAATGTTGGGCCTTTAAGTTGGCTTTTAACACTAAGGGTCTCTTTACTCTCAGCCTTTTTCAATGATTTATCCTCATTTCCCTTACCCATCTCACTAGCAAGTTTGAGTTGATCATTGTAGACATCTTGAGGAGGAAGTGGAGCCAAAGTAAACTTCTTTCCAAGGAACACAAAGGTATATTGGTTAAGGAAACCATCATGATGTACTCGTCGATCAAACTGCCATGGGCGTCCAAGTAATATGTGCCCAGCTAGCATTGGAACAACATCACACAAAACTTTATCAGGGTATCTACCAATGGAAAATGAAACTAAGCATTGTTTAGATACTTTTACCTCCCCACTATCATTCAGCCATTGCAAGCGGTATGGCCTTGGATGCTTCACACAATGTAGGCCAAGTTTCTCAACAAGGGAAGAACTCACCACATTGGTGCAACTTCCACTATCGATGATCAATGAACTAAGTTGTCCGCCAATCAAACATCTCGTGTGGAAAATGTTATCTCTTTGTTCGCGCCCTTCCTCTTTAAACTAGACATTTAAAGGCCTTCGAGCAACAAGTGCTTTCTCACCATACTCCAAGTATTCTTCATACTCATCATGAGTATGCACATCATCAGTATCTTCCAAATGAGGCATCTCATCTTCGTTATCAGACTCAAAATCAACCTCGCCATCTTCTGGAATCACCAATGACTTTTTATTAGGGCATTCTCGAGCATAGTGACCCCTTCCTTGGCATTTGAAGCAGGTAATATCTTTTGCCTGCTTAATGGCACTAGGAGAAGTAGAAGAAGAAGATGGAGCTCGATTAGTAGAAGTAGAACCTTTAAATGAATTAGGCATACCTCTATCTTTGGAGTAAGTTCTAGGCTCATTTGGCTTGAACCGTGCATCTCTCCCATTCCACAATCTATCATCTTGTTTTTGCCAATTTCCTCTCCAAACAGGATTAGAAACTGAACTAGCACCCCTCGTTGTCCCTTTCTTTCGTAATTTCTTTTCAATGGTGAGTGCGGTTTGAAGCATCTCTTCAACATCCATGTAGTGTTGTAACTCAACTCGATTCATAATCTCAGGCTTTAGGCCGGCAAGGAATCTAGCCATAGTCACCTCAGCCTCTTCAACAAGATTGGCTCTAATCTGAATAGTCTCCATCTCTTTGTAGTAGTCATCCACAAATCTATCTCCTTGAACAAGATGTTGGAGTCTTTGATGGAGTTCTCGATAATAATATGGTGGAACAAACCGTTTTCACAAGATGCACTTCATTTTAACCCAAGTAGTAACAGGTTGCTCTCTATAAAGAATCATGCTTTTACATAATTGATTCCACCATGTCAGTGCATAATCAATGAACTCAGCGACAGCGTATGTTACCTTTTTCTCATCAGAGTAATTGTAACAAGCAAAGACTGCTTCCATCTTTTCCTCCCAATCAAGGTAAGCATCATGATCATTCTTCCCTGAGAAAGAAGGAAATTTTGGTTTGGGGGTGTCATTGTTTCGTTCCAACCTTTCTCTGGGTACATACTCGGACTCAAAGTCATCATCAAAAACATGGTCCTCCCTTCGTTTAAAAGTTTGATCTTGCGAATTTGATCGGCTTATAAAGGCTTCGTTCAACTTCTTGTAATTATCGGCAATGTATCTCTCTTGAGTTGTAAGTTTTGTATCAAGATACTCCCTTTGCTCTTGTAACATCTAGGTTATGCGATGTTCGAATTGAGTTTGCAACTTTTTCATCTCTTTTTGTAACAACTCGACCAAAGGATCGTTCTCTCTTTTTTGCTTATCCTCTTCATTTTTACTAGTTTGGGATCTAGTGAGCAGCATGGTATCTGTGAAAGATCACACAAACAGGACCAAGAAAGAAAAAATAATAATAACCTCACTCGTTAGCTCTCAAAAGAATAACTCTCTGAATGATTCAAAACTTGTAAATATGTTTGGAGAGGGTTACTAATCAAGATCAAATAACGGAGGTGCAAACTTCAAAGAAACAATGAAGACCCTAATTGCTCTAAGAGGCCAATAAACTTGACGAGGCAACTTGTAATGGAGGCTACACGGATGAAGGAATTGTGCGTGCCTTTAATATCTGCTAACACAAGAAGAAACAAAGTGTTAGAAAGCGTAAGAGAAAGAAAAAACGTATACCTGCAACGATCCCTAACTCTAGAGTCAAAGAAAAGCTTTAATAAGAAGAAAACTGAAGAAAACTCTACCCAAATTAAAAAAACAAAAATCGGAAACGTTTGGTGTCTTAAGATTTTTAAAATTTGAAGCTTTAATTATACTTGAGTTAAGAAAAGAAGAAGGAAAAGAAATTCAATTTTGGAAAAAATAAAAATAATAATAATAAAAATAATAGGAAAAGAAGAAACCTTCGTATGAAAGGTAGGCAACTTTTTTTTGCGGTTTTCTTTTGCTGTTTTTTTTAGCTTCAAAAATAACACCGAATGGCCTGAAACTGATACCAACTGATGCGGAAACCCGGATCTAGACACAAGAGAAACACAAATTAGAAATAAAACGAGAATAAATAAAATTAGTTAAATAATAATAAGAAAAAAAAGAGGATAGATTTGCCCTATGGAACCCTTGGTTAACTGGTAACCAAAAACGCCAATGATTGAGCAGCTCCCTACGAAACCCCTAGAAGAAGAACCTCTAGAAACACCGATGAACAGGAAAGAAATTTGAATATTTGTAACTCCGAAATACCCTCGAAAGTAACAAACTCCAAACTAAATAGCAAGAGAAGAATCACTCTACTCTCAAAAATTTGCCTTACACAAATTTGGAAGAAAATAAATACTCTCTTTTTATTCGACCCCCCCAATGTGTAGAAAGCAAGCCTATTTATAGGCAAAATACAAGAGTAATAGAACCCTAATAAAACTCTTTAAAATTATCTAAGAAAATAAATAAATAATAGCCTAACCAATAAAATTACTTAACTCATAAGTGATGTGTCCCAACTAATGAGAATTAAGTAAATAATAATAATAATAATATGCATAAAAGATTAATCTACCAATTTATGGGCTTGCACTATTCCAAGATTGGTCCAGTGAATTGCATTCCCGTATTTGTCAACGTCACGAACATGATGAATTAAATTTGTAGCAACAAAGTCTTGGACAAAAGCATTCATCTTTGATTTTAATTGTCGTGCCTTGCTTCGAGTGATTGGACCACTAGGAAAAACAACCCCTTGAGCGTCACCTCCTTGGCTCGTATCAGTTTTAATACTACATGCATTCGGTTATGACTCATATATTTGAGAAATTTAAATGTCATGGCAAATTATTTGATATAATAGCATGAATATGTGATGGTATGGTTGTTAATTGATAAGTTATTGGATTTTTGTGAATAAATATATTTATTTGACATAACGTATTATATGTAGATGTTTTGCTTTTATTTATTTATTTGACTCAAATGAATTGCACATCTATATATGAATTTGGTAATAAGTTAAATTGTAAATTGATATGAAAGGTATATAAGTCCGAATATGCCTTGAGTATTAGAATTCGATTGTGATGGTAATACTTGCATCGTTAATTGTTTTGATGGTTTAGTATATGTCAGTGAAGTTGACTATTAAGTATGGAATAAATGATAAATTTTATTAGTGCTGATTTGTAATTGAATCTATTTGTGATTAGTTATGTCTGTCAAAGTCATAAAAGTAACTTCATGATTAAGTGATTAAGAGTGTTCCGTGATTATGTTTTATCCTGTTAGGTCCAGTAATGCCTCATAACCCTAATTCGGCGACAGATACGGGTTATGGGTGTCACACAATAAATGCTTAATAAGCTCGTATAAACTTTAATCAGGTCCATTCATTTCAACTATGAAATTTATAAATATCAAGAATAATTTAATATTGATACCATAATCCTCATGTAGCTATATTCATCAACTCACAAGGTAAATATATCCACATCATCACTTGTACATATTATCCCTAGCATAATAGGATTTTAAACAACTTTATATTCTTCTGAATTTCTTTATTTTCATTTGCATTTCATTACTTTCCATGCTTATTCCATATGCATGACACACAAGTCCTAAACATATCATTCAACCATGGTCACAAGCTAGTGCATTTAACCAAAGCTTTTTTCGAATTGATTCACATGATAAATCATTTCATAAGAAATTGCATAATTTAAACCTTACCACTTTTTCATGAGCACTAGCATATTTTCACTTAAATACTTACCAATTCAATACATTATATAAATAATCATATTACCAATCAACCAATAGCTTGGCACTTGCCTAAACATCAAGCAACAATACTGGTTAGCGTACTTGCACATTTTACATATAAATTCAACATTGATAAACTTATTTTCTCAACATGTCACACTTGAGTTTATTACTCGTCTGAACATACATAATTTCCTTGTCAAATACAATATAATCAATAAACACACTTCCTTCAGATCAATATTAATAATAATCTATAAATCTTTTAATTCAATCACATAATTCTCTTAACATTTCTTACTGAATCGAAGAACAGCTTACGAATATGAGTACATCGTTCTTTTTGTGTCATAGTCCAACTATGGTCTTACACATGCATTGCCATGACCCTGCTATGATCTTACATTTGTAATGCCATAACCCAATTATGGTCTTATCATCAGAATTCCCTAGCTCAGCTATGGTCTTACATATAAACACGGTCATGGTCGACCAACCATGGTCTTACGTTCATAATGCCATAACCCAGTTATGGTCTTATCCGTCAATTCATCCTTTGCCACAGAATGATTGTACTCAATCCCGCGTTAATCCAAACTGAGTATTAAATTCGATAATATATATTTCTAATAATAATTCAATTCACACTTTCAAATTATATTCCTCAATCACGTTTCTTTTCAATGGCTCAACTGATTCATTTCGTTCGATCTAACTTTTCAATTAATTACCCCTATTAACAAATTCGGACTTTGGCGGATACATGGATCCAACAAAACACATCATATTGGCACTCAGTGCCTCATTGGATAGTTCGAAGCAATGTTGACACCCAGTGTCTCATCGGCCTAGCCGAAGTAAAGTGATACCCAGTATCTCATCGAATCTATACGAAGTAAAATAGTGACACCCAATGTCTCATCGACTCAAGGTTGAATTATCCCTGAACTCTTCCAATCCTGTGGCATACCAACTATATTCGACTCAGCCCGACTAGTTAATAGAGTTTCTAATTCTCAATTCAAATTCACTTTCATTTCAAAATTTACTTCCAATGTCAAATTCACTTTTTTCATTCACTAATCAAAATTCAATTCCAACAATAGAACACATATATACATAATATCCATCACCAAATAACATTCACTTTAATCAAAATTATACAGAATATAGTTCATACGAACTTACAAGGCTAAATTGCAGAAATACCAAGATTCAGGGGCATTTTTGTAATTTTCTATTTTCCTCTATTTTCCTCCCAATCTCGATCTAAATTAAATAATTTCATTAAATTTATTAATTTAGATAATAAAATAATTCATTTCATGCAAACTGGTCGTTTTGACATTTTTACAAAACTACCCCTAAAGTTTTGATTTTATTCAATTTAGTCCTTGAGCCCGAATCATTCAAATTAACCATTTTTAATGAAAACTCATGCTAGTTGAATATTCATATATTTCTTTCCTCCTCCTCTCTATTCCACATCCTTAATGTATATATCATGCTTATATGTAATATTATCTATAATTCTACTATTTACTTATGTCCATATCAAAGTTGTCCACTTAAGTTATAGTCAATAAATTATTTATATCTTGAGCTAAAAAATTATAAATTAAGATTTTCTTGATGTTTTTGAAACTAAACTCAAATATCTTTCCACCATAAAATTTTCAAAATTTATAGTTTAGCCAATAAGTACAGTAAAATACTCAAATTTATCCCTGCTATGCTGTTTGACAACTTCGACCTTTGCTTACTAAAAATTAATTATCTCTTTGTACAGGGTTTGAATGATGTTTCCGTTTGTTTCTATTAAAAATAGACTCATTAATAATTTAAACATATAAATTTAAACCCCTAATTATTTTTTTACATTTTTTAATGATTTTCAAAGTCAGAACAGGGGAACCCGAAATCATTCTGATGTTGTCTCACAAAATTTATTATATCTCATAATTTACAATTCCATTGCTTACACTGTTTCTTCTATGGAAAACTAGACTCGATAAAATTTAATTACATATTCTATTCAACCTCTAATTCAATTTCTATGATTTTTGGTGAATTTTCAAAGTCAGACTACTGCTGCTGTCCAGAACTGTTTTAGTGTAAAATGTTGATAACCAAATTTAGAACACCCTCCTTTCCTTTCTCTACAATATTTCCCATCACTTCCTCTTATTTCCCTTCACTAACATATCAAGAACATAGAACCTTATATAATAAAACTCTACTTTAACATCAATTTCATACATTTTCAATAATATCAAACTCAAAAATATATTGAAATCTTGATGTTCTTACCTTGTCCTATTAATTTCAATCTTTAACTTCATTTTGTAACTAATTCACTAACACTTAACATTCCATTTAAACTTCCTAACACAACACTTTATTTCACATTTAAACTTTTGTACACTTTACAATTTAGTTCTTATTATAAAAAAAAATTGATGTAATTTGAAATTTTCCCACACATTCACTTTTTATATCATCACATTTCATTTGTATTCTCTTTTAAACATTCAAATTCACCTAACACAAAGTGGTACTGCCAATAAATAATAATGTTGGGCTCTTTCGTATGATAACTAAATTGAGTATATTCTAAAATTCTTAGCGGTTAAATACAAATTTCAATTCCAATGATGTACACAATTGAAAGAAACAGATTAGATCTGAAAGTAGGCTAGAATCAATGTACTTGTTCCTAATCAGGGGCAAATAGAAAATTTTTCATTTACGCTCCATTAAAATTTTTAAAATTTTATATTAATAAAAGTAAAATTACACTTTAACCCCTTTAAAAATAATAAATATTTAATTTAATGCTTTAAAAATTATAAAGATATAGATTATTAAAATGATCGTAGAAATTATAATTTAATTTCGACCCCCTTAAAAAAAATTCCTGACTTCGCCCATATTCCTAATGCCATTTCATTTTCAATGATCCGTACACATATCTTCCTACTATTCCATTTATGGATTTGGACCATCTCTTTCATCCATGCCTTTTAGTTATAGGCGTAATTCGTAGCACATCTCACCAACTATATTATTAAAGGTAAACTATACTGCAGGTCACTCTTAAATAACGACGTTTCTATTTTGATCATTTTAATTTTTTTTTGTCAATTTAGTCACTCTAATTAAAATAATTGCTCGAATTGGTCATTTCCATTAAAAATTCCATTACTCTACTAATGAATTACTGATGTGGTATTCTTTTTACTTTTGACTAAAGTTAGGGATTGCTCGAATTAGTCCAAAAACACTTTTTTGTTTTTGGTTTATTTGCAACATAAAACTAAAGCTTGTAAGGTTTTCTTTTTTCTTTTTTCTCCTTCTTATTGTTTGTTTCTTGGGAAAAGTAACAAAGGAAAATGAGGATAGTTTTAACTCTTTTAAAATAACTCAACCCCACTCTCACCCTCAACTTGATATCCTCGTCATTGTTTCTCTTGTCTTGGTTCTAGCCTTATTGTTTGTCATGGGGTTCTTGTTCAGATGCCTTAAGAAACTTTGATGAAGTAATCCCACATCAATTTCTCACTTGTGATTGGTCGAGGGAGGTTTAGCATTGTCTACTTGGCTAACTTGTTTGGTAATTCAAGACAAGGTGCAGTTAAAGTCCACATCAGCGGTGATCGACTTATCCAAGTGTTTAAACAAGAACTAGATATGTTGCTCCGACTCCAACATGACAACATTGTTAAGCTTCTTCGTTACTGCGATGATTTAGGTACGTTGCGTGAGTCTTTTGCTTCACTCTTCAAAAAGATAAAAAGACA
This sequence comes from Gossypium hirsutum, assembly GCF_007990345.1. NCBI lineage: Eukaryota > Viridiplantae > Streptophyta > Magnoliopsida > Malvales > Malvaceae > Gossypium > Gossypium hirsutum. Next base: position 4,454,611 of record NC_053443.1, read on the forward strand.
AGTCCTTTTTTGTAGATTAATTGAAAACTTTTTAATATGTTTAAGAGGAAGGGGCCTTGGTGTTTGAGTACATTCATAAGGGAAACTTACAAGAAGAGTTACACGAAAGGAATAAGGAAGTGCTTCCATGGAAGACTATGACCTCCAAAGCTTTTGCAAACTTCATGTAAGGTGGTGTATAATTGTTGTTTTTTAGGGATAATAATTTTGTAAATTTGTTTTTCATGAGTAAACTTATGTGTGGCATTGTGTTTGATGTAAGGAAATTAACTAGTTACTTGGTGTACACATCTGTTTGATGGAGTATGGATAATGGAGATGTCATAAAATTTAGTTGGCTTAGATTTGTGATTCGCCCTTTTTTTTCTTAATTTATATGAATGATTATAATTATATTTTTCATTTAATAATTTTTAAATAGTTATTTTAATGAATTAAATATAATTATGAAAATGCTTAAAAAACTTTTAATTATTACCAAAAAGTTTTGCTGACGGATTTCAGTCCTATACCAACGACAAAATAAAAAAAAGTCAAATGTCTTTATTGGCGGAAATTGTTCCGTCACTATATCATTTAGTAATGTGCCGATAGAGGTCACTGTCGATAAAGGTATGGTAGCGTCTAAAACGTTTTTGCTGACGGACAAGCCGCCATTATAGGATTAGAGATATATGCCAATAGGTTTATAGTGACCCCCCCCCCTATAGCAACAATCACCTGTTCGTCGAGGTATCTCTTTTGACCATCAATATAAATCTTTAAGATATATATCGACGGATTTTGAGGCTTACACCAACGGATTTATTCTATTGGTATATGGCATTTTCTTTATAGTGTCATTACTATCCAAACAACTGTAGCTAAATTAAAAGAGCAAATGAGTTTAATATATGTTTATATATAATATATATATATATATCACTACAACAAGATCACCTTAAGCAACATTTAAAATTTTGATGATTAATGAACCAAATAGGCATTGACATAAAAATTGTTACATTACATTAAACATTATGTACAATTATCAGCAACAAACTTATATGTAGTTTTTTGGTATAATATTTTTTTTGCTCTTGTACTATAATTAAATTATCGTTTTGATACATGTATTATTTTTCTATCAGACGCTCATGTATTTTTAATTTGTCTCTGTTACTCACCTATATATTTTTCGCTAAAAAAAGTTTAATCATCCAATAATACATTGCCACGTGTCAATTAAAAGTAAAAAATTTTAAATTTTTAAAAAATATCAGAAAAATTAAAAAAATCTTTAAAATCTAAAAAAAATAATTAAAATATGAAAACCCCAAAAATTCTTAAAACTTGGAAAATTATTAAAAGAAATTTTAAAAATCATAGTCTATTTTTTTAAAATCATAAACAATATTTTTAAATTTATAAGTATGTGAATCTTTATAAGATATAAAAATTTTCATAAACTTTTTCGAAAAATTTGATTGTTTGGAATTCTAAGTGTTTTTTTTAGAATATCTTAAAATTTTATGATTTTTTTTTGAAAAATCAGGGCTTTTTATTGCATTTTTTTTATTTTTTAAGGAATTTTAAGTTTTTTTAGTAAAAAAATTCATAAAATTCTTTAAAAGTTGGCTCAGTGGGATAGATGTAGTTAAATAATACCTTTTAGAAACGTATAAGAAGTTTTCACCTCTTAGGTTCGAAGAAAAATGATTAATTAAAACTTATATCTATGTCTGAAATTATAATGTATGAAATTAAAATGTCAAAAGAAGAAAAAAGATACATACTCTCATAACTCATGTCAAATAACTCTCAAAAAGTTTAAAAATATATATTCTTTTTGCATTCTTTGATTTAGGGGTTTCTACTCCTTTTTAAAGAATTTTATGATTTTTTTACTAAAATCTAGTAATTCCTTAAAAATATAAAAACTTTCATTAAGAGAAAAAAAAGTCCATAAAATTTTTAAAAATATGATAAAATTTTAAGATTTTCTAAAAAAAAAAATCTAGATTTTCAAGCAAATGATTTTTTAAAAAATTTTGTGAATATTTTTATTTTTATTTACGTTTGCATACTTATAATTTTAAAAATATTTTTTTATAATTTCAAAAAAAAAGGTTATGAATTTTTAAAATAAATTTCTAAGTTTTATGATTTTTGGGTCCATATTTTTTTTATGATTTTTTTATATTTTTAATGATTTTTTAAATATTTTTAAATATTTTTAATGTCCAAAAATTTGAAAATATTTTACATTTTTATTTTTAATTTCAGAAAATAATTTCATTTTTTATTTTTTTTAAATTGAAAAATAAGTTTAGAAAATAGAAATAAAAATTTGTTTTTAAACATGAAAACATGTGTGGTAATTATTTTTTTTTCAAAAAATAAAATAAAAATTATTACATTTATATAGCTTCGAACCAATGTACTAGATTTAATATTAGAAAAACTGTTGAAAAATAAATATTTTTAAGTTTATAGAGTTTAGACTAGGACCAATTCATCTCATTTTTTTTTATAGCAATTCATCTTAAAGTTAAAAACTCTTATTTTTATCATTTTCACTTTTACAAAATATTTTTAGTAAAAACAATAAATTTTTTTTTTCATTTCACGTTTTCTTCTATGTTTTCTATTTTTCAAAAAAAAAAATTGTTTCATGAGCCTAAATTTCTGTTAATAAATTATAATATTAACGGGCTCTTTTAATGGTCCCCAGTTACGTTTATGGGCTTTTTTTCTGTTCATTCCTATATGGGCAGGACAAGCCATAAAATGGTGACCCACAAATTAAATGGATTAGAAATGAACAATCCATACTAGCCAGTGGGCTATATTTATACTCTCTAGTAAATGGTAAATTGAAAATTTTGTTTTTCTAATTTTAGAAATAACTCTTAGGAGAAAATTAAAAAATTAATTAAAATTTTAAAGAAAAGTACACCTAATTGAACCATAATTGATTAAAAAAATGTAATTGTTCTCTTCTATTAATAAAACTCACTGTTGATAGATTTTATTCTTAATAATCACTGATTTGACAGACATAAATCATAAGAAGTTAACATGGCATGTACACATCTAGAATGAATCTTAATAAATGAACATCCAAATTCATTTAATTTTAGATACCCATTTATCCAGAGTTGTTATGTACGAACACAAAGCTATAAAACATTATAATAGTTATAAATAATTATTAAAAAAATTCTAAAAATAATATATATATAATGACAAGTGATGAATAAGACTTCCACAACTGCAAAATAAAAGTATAAATTATGATATGTATATATATATATATCTAGTGACAAACTTATTTTTTCTTATTTTAACTACAATTGGAAATACTTTTTTAATTGCTAGTATATTTATTTTATCGTGATTAGATATAATTAATATTTTGTTAAAAATAGGAAAAAAAAAAGTTTTACTGTATATATGTAAAAATATGGTAGAAAAAAATTTAAATTAAGAATATTTATTGGATAAATTTTATTGGGGGTCCAGCAGTATCAGAATTTTATTGGGGCACCGGCGAGACCCCAAGGAGATCTGCAAGGATTAGTGAGAAGGTAAAAGCAATGCCAACAACATAAAGTGAACTTTCAAAAAAACGAGGCAGCGGCTTCGAAGGATAACAAGGAATCCGAGACTGCATCTGGAGGAATTGAGGAGACTAAAGACATTCACATGGAAGAGGCTGAAAAGTCTGAGAAAATGAATGTGGAAGGAGAGGTTGGAAACGTTGCTGCGAAGGAAAATGAAAATTAGAATAAAGATGAAACAGAAGATGCTAATAGCAAAACTGAACCCACTTCTCAAGAAGTTCAACATGCAGAAGATGCTAATATATCTACTGATATCAAAGAACGTAAGGAAAATGTTAAAGCAGTATCTGAGAAGTCCCAGGATGGAGCTCAAGCTGGTGCTTCTGGATTTTCCCCAATGGAAGAAGAAAGGTTGGAGAGTTTGTTGATTGAAGGAAAGGTTAAACAACCAGTGGCTGAAGCTGAAAAAGAGCTTCAATCTGGGGAACAGAACAAAAAAAAATGAGGTGGGAGGAGAAGAAAAATCGAAACAAGAAAGAAGCACCAGTGAACCTGAAGGAGTAATCAAGGAGAAACAATCATCTAATTGCAATGAGGGACAAAACTATTCAGTTGGCAAAGAAATTAGTAAGAAAACAGAAGCAGCAATTCAGAACGGTAGTAATGCAGGTGAGGTCAAGCCTTGAGTTTCCATATGCAATAGATTAACACGATGTAGGCGTCTCTTTTACTCCCCCAATTGTGACCCTTTTAGATTTTTGGACGCTGCAAACAACTCTAGTTTCATTAGGGATAGTAACTGATTGTTCATTGAAACATCTTTTCTATATAATGGTAGATAGCTGTCTAATGTGGCTGCTTCCTATGTATTGGTCAGAGCTATAGTTTACAGTGATATATCTAATATCATGGCATCTAATACAGCAAATGGATGTAATATGTGGTGTTAAGTTATAAGTTACAGTAATGGATGAAACTACTAATGCCCTTCTGGTATGTTGCAATCTGTTGCAGATTCACAAACTGGTTTACTGATAAAACAAGATCCAGGGCAGCTAACTTCAATGATTGCATCACAAATTTGTGGTGCTTTTGAGATTGAGAAATCTTACTAACAACCGAAGCTCAAACAAATTGAGCAAAGTTATTACAACTCTTATGAAAGAAACAGCTTGTTAACCTCAAGTTTTGGACTAGATGAATTGTCAAAACGAAGAAGCAAGAGAAAAAAAGGGTAGTATTTGGTTCCAGTAAAATCTCCAGTGGATGATACATGGAACATTTAAATGTGTTTCAAATGGAAGCTAAAAGAAAGAACAAAATGTAGATTCGTCATCCTTATCTTCAAAGTCCTTTAAGTTGTCCAACGAGCCCTGTCAAGGTCGTCCATTTCTCAAATGCAGTTGCAGATGTCACAAATGCTACTTTGGATGATTCAACATCATTTTTTGTAACTGCAGAGTAAATGCAAAACAAGAGAAAGCCATGATCATGATCAGATTGTTCGATTTCGATGCTGGAGAATATTAGGTTTTATTTGAAAGATTGACCCACCTGATGATATCAATGAAGCTAATGAAGAATTGAACGTCTCCACCTGAGTCTTTTCTTCAGGGCTAGAGCTCAGCTGTTAAGAACAACAGTAAAGAAAACCACTCATGACATCTCTAGAACATAAGCCATCAAGAACTGAACTAATATGACATTTATTATTGACCTTGTTGAAGGCTACATTGGCATTCTTGACCCACTCTGTATCAGTGCTTCCCCCAAGAACTGAACTAGCTGTAGATAGATCATTGTTGTCAATGGCTTGACCTATTTCGCTTAACTTATACACCACATCCTGCAAATACCCTGCAACATTTCATTTCATTGCCCTAATGTCAGCAAACAGCATCATGGATATGAATATTTACTATTGAATGTGAGAAAATGGCATGGAAAATGTTATAAACTACATCTCCCCCCAATGAAAGCCATCATATATTCATATTGTACTGGTGACGTAATAATAAAGCAGATTATCAAATTCAATTTCATTGAGACATAAACAAGGTTTCATAGAACTTCAATCAAACACAGGAAGAACATAGAACTAACTTCAACCAACCTTTCTCTTGACCCGATGAACTGATTACTCCTTGTCTTTCAAGCCTCTTCTTTCTATCCTTCTTGACTTTCTCCAAGAGCTCTTCATCATCATCGGCCTCTAGAATTGCTGCAATGGCATTGGAGCAACCATTACCAGCAGCCAACACTAAGCTGGTGATGAAGCAAAGGGAGAAGCCTCTTTTAGTTAAAGCTGGAGTTGGTGGTGGTGATTCATTGAATGCTTTGCAAAGGGTTCTTCTTTGGACATTTTGATTGTTGAGGTAAACTAATGCAGTCCCTAATGATGATGATGATGATGATGATGACGAACAGGAAGAAGATGTTGAAGGGGAAATAGATGATGGGAAGAAGGAATTAGCAGTTGAGAGAAATGCAGTTGCCATTTTCTTTTTTTAATTTTTTTTCTGGTAAATTTAGTGGGAAAATTAGAGGTATTGGCATTTTCAGAAGATAAGGTTGCTGGATTCTGTTCTGTTATCTGGTCCAGTCACTTTTCAGATGCTTTGGGAGGCTTTCTCTTTTTTGATCACTGATTTCATTTAATAGAAGAAATAAGGTTCAATTCTGCCATTAGTCCCTGTACTTAACAAAAGTTATGGATTTAATCCCGTATTTTTATTTGGACATTTTTAGTCTCTGTTCTTTCTAGATTTTAAATTTCCCTCCTTGCCAAACAATAATTATTAAATTCATTAAGTAAAATTTTGCTATTTTCATAATATGATGCGCCAAATATATTATCCTAAGTGTAATATCATGTCAGCTTATTATTCCACACATTACTCCACTAAAAATCCAATTAATGGGTTAACAACTATTAGTTATGTTAAAACTAAAATTTGAAATTTTAAAAAGTACAGGGACTCAACATGATCTAATTAGAGAATATGAACTAAATCCACAACTGTATGAATAGTATAGGATTAGTAATTGAATTTAACTGCTATGGTTTGGGTCAGGGCTAAAATTTTAAATTTTGAAAAATAGAAAAACTAAAATTGATCAAGTAAAAGTACAAAGGCAAACTCCATAACTTTCACAAAATATAGAAACTAATAACAAATTTTAACTAAGAAATAAATGTATAGTTATCATATCTCTAAAATATTAGTTTTATTGTCATGATGTAATAATATTTGGTGAAGTGGAGTTTTTGAACTCCACATACGGAGTTAAGGGATTGACAAAAATCTTACAGCATATAATAAAATATTAAAAAACAAGAGATACATAATAAATTCTTTTTTTAAAACTATACATAATAATTTTTTAAAGTGACTTGTGGAATTAAAAAAATGCAATGCTAATGTACCAAACACTAACCCTAAATCAATATAAATTATTTGTAAAATTGGTTATATATAGAATATTTGAAAAGTAAATATAATAAATAATATTTAAATAATTTAATATAATAATTTTACTTATTTTACTTAGCATATTCTTTTACTTTTTTTTTTATAACTAACTTAGGCTTCTTTTGGATTGGATTTTACCCATGCTGAGATGGAATATTAGGTGAATATTCCTTTTCACTGCACTGGTTTCTTGTTTGAAAGATTTGAGGTGCGGTGCAATTGTGCACTCTCACCTATTGTCGCTCTCAATTTTCATTGGAGCCAAAACTGCCAGTGAAGAAAAAGTTGAGGTCAGTTTCTTTATTACCCTTGTTCTCTGATTTTTTTTTTTTACTTTTATAGGAAGTAAAAGTATTATTAGATATTATTATATAATTTTTATATAAAAATATATTAAATTTATAAATTTATTATCATAAATATATAAGTTTAATTATTATTTAATATAAAATAATTTAAATATATTTTATTATTTATTATGAATATAATTTAAAAGTATTTAAATTGTATTGCATATGATTTTAATATTTTAATAATCATTTTATAAAAAAATACAATTTTATTTTATGTTATATTATTTAATATAAATATAAATATAAATATTTATTTTATTATAAATACATTGTAAACTAATGTCTATAGTGGTCATTTTTTATTCTCATCTCACCGCTACAGTTGCGTTTGAATCCAAACACACATCTATCGTTATTTTTAATCTAACCGTTACAGTATCCAATCTCATCACTACAATAACTAATCTCACCGCCACCGTTGTTTTTAACATTACCGAAGATAAATACATTGCCCTCCCAAACTAAGTCTTAATCATCGGAGTGCACCCCGGAGGACAACCTCCGATGCTTTCTCACGTTAGTTTTCTCTATGCAGGTATCTAAGAAGAGTTTGCCACAAGATACACATAGAGGGAGTTATACTTGGTGCCACCACTTGTCTGTAGCCCTCTCCTTGGACAAAGATCATTCCTTCGCACTACTCCTTGAAGATTATCCCTTGACAACATCATCCGTCCAAGGCTTTCCCCATAAGCCAAGGTCATTCCTTAACTCCTTTTCTTGAAATTCACTCGTTCGAAGACTCCCCACGAAGGAAGGACTCATCTAGGTGCATCCACAAGTGGTTGTTCGTCCAAGACCATTGCTCGCCAGGGATCACTTCTGTCTCGCAGGCCAAGTCATCGTCATGACGAACGAGAGCTCCTTTCTTCATCTCTGTCGGACACGTTCTCATGTCTTTACCATCTCCTTCTTAGCCACTAACGAACATCATATATGAACACTAACCCTTGCAGACTGTGGAACTTTCTTATCTGCAATAATGCCCTTCAACCTCCTTATCATAATTCTAACTTATCACCTCCTTAGTATAAAAATGACATTATGTTATATATTAATAATAAAATAAACTAATAAATCATTCAAAATCAAATCAAATCGAACCAACTTCATTGTCAAACTTGGATTCTTATAAAAAAAATGTCATCTTCAAAATAATAATAAAAAATGTATCTTTTCTCAAAATAAGTCATGTGAGTGGCTAAAAATTATCAATTGAAATTAATTTATTACGAGCTTATATACTAAAATATGATCAATAAATAATATTTTTTTATCAAACGTATTAAGTTTAAATTAATTTAAATTTTTAATTTAAATTTTTGGATTGAGTTATTTGGATATTTATTTGAGTAATTGGTTTAGTTGTGTAGGGGTATTGGAATTTGAATATTAAATATTTAATTATTTTGGCAAGCATATGGATATATAAATTTAGAGTTTTAATCAAGATATTAAAAAAAAAGGAAATTGGTGGAATAAATCATGGAAGGCGATTACTTATGGGAGATAAACTGAAAAATCAGCTAAACCAATTTATTTGAATTAAATCAATTTGATTCCTTAGAAATCAAGGCTGAAGTGGACGAAGTAACGAAGCTGGGGGCTGACACAACTTACTGCTTTTGGTTTTGGCTTTGTATTGTGGGTTGGTCTGACTTGGAACCGTGTCAAGGAAGGCTACTTTAGAATTGTAAACCAATCCCGATTGGGACTCATGTAGAAAATGCAGCCCGAATCAAGGATCCACCCCTCGCTCACTTTAGAATTGTTGACAGAAGCAGCTAGAAGTTCACTATCGCTGTAGTCTTCTACAACATCAGCTTCACCGAAATTTTATAGTTGTTTTCCCTTTTGATTTGCAGCCTCCCTTTTGATCTTGTTCTGTAGCTTATAACACTCAGATTTAATGTGTCATTTCTTCTTGCAGAAGTTACAAGTTTTGCCTCTGTTTGAAGACTTCGATCTACCCTTAGATTTACCGCGAGGATTCCGTTCCTGTGTCCTTCCACGATCATCATCAACATTCTGATCTTGTCTCCCACGAACAATGAGACCCTCTCCCTGAGAGTCGGTTTTAACCACAAGATGCTTAATCTTATCATACGAGGTTAGAGAATCATAAACCTCATCAATTGTGAGAGACTCGCGGCTATATAAAATTGTGTCTCTAAAGGTTGAATAAGAAGGGGGCAACGAACAAAATAGAACCAACCCTAGATGTTCATTATCATACTGAACCTCCATGGCCCCCAAGTTTGAGAGAATTTCTTTAAACATTGTTAAGTGTTCGTGCACAGACGCACCTTCCTCCAAACGATGAGTATAAAAACACTGCTTCATATGCAGCTTGCTGGTTAGAGTTTTCGACATACATATTTGTTCTAGCCTCTTCCATAATCCAGCGACAGTCTTCTGCTTCATCACATCCTGCAAAATTTTATTAGACAAATGCAGATGTAACTGTGTTAACGCCTTTAGATCCTTGCGCTTCTTCTCTTTCTCCATCAATGTCGAAGGCATCTTATCTACCCCTAGTAGGGCTTCCTTTAAGTCTATCTGTGCAGGAACTGTCTGCATCTTTATCTGCCACAACGTGAATCTGGTGTTGCGATCCAACAGCGGAATTTCATACGTTAAAGACATCATTATCGTGATTGGGATGAACAACCCGAAAGTTTTGAAACCAACTTGTAAAAATAGAATGTCGGTAATGACAATATATCGCAAAGAAAAGAGAAAGAAAAATAAAGAACACACAGATTTTTACGTAGAAACCCTTTCGGGAAAAAAACCACGGGCAAAGGAGAAGAAAATTCACTATGTCAAATTCGAATGAGTACAAAAGGAGTAGACTATGTCTATTTATAGGCTTGTAAAACCATATTCTAATAGGAGTGTAGTAAGATTAAAACACCTTATTCTAATCAATATCAAATAGATGGAGTTTAATAAGGTTTAAAAAACCTTATTCTAAAATAAAATAAAAAAAGTGTAGTTCTATATGGATTTTACTTTTATTTTATTTTACCACTGTATTTTATTTAAATAAGGATTCGGGTCACTTAATTCTAACAGGTAAGAACATTACCACTTGTCTAGCCAATGATAATAACATTTCTTTGATAGACTTAGGCACTCCCACCTAAACTTCATGAATCCCCTTTAAGTTTTCCTCGAAGTAAGGAGACAAAATTTCAGGACTAAAACCGAACATAAATGCTCCAGAAAAAATAACTCTACCGTTCAAGATTCGTGTTGGCATCTCATATCCCTCAACAAATAATAAGAATCAAGGTTAATTAAACTTATTAACTCAATATATAATGAACATTAAATTATCGAAATTAATGTAATCATTTTCATGTTGTTGAGCAGGATTTTGAGTGAGCAGAAATAGCATTTCTTTTTCTTTTCTTCCAAGCAGAAGGCAAGAAAAATGCAGTGAAAAGATGGGCCACTAAACAAAATGGTGATGCTTTAAATTACCTTTACCCCACTGAAGAGATGAAGAGAAAAGTAGATTCCCTTGAGTGGATCGTCTGAATTGGCTTCCAAAAAGCTTACTATTCCTACAATCACCAAAATGTTATACCTTCGAAGCCAGCTCTAAAGAGCAAAGACTAGCCCTTTTTTTTTTCTTCTTTTATACCACTAAATCTTTATTTATTTTGATAATACAAGACTTAATCGTGTTGAGATCCACGCATCATTTTCAATATATACTAGCTGGAAAAGTTAATCTCAAAATAAATAAAATTATCTTTGATTACATGGTTAATGAATTAAAATATGGGAGTTTTTTGCTTTCTAAAAACCATCTTTCTTCTCTTCCACTGCACATAATTATAGTAGGGTTTCATTGAAGTCCAGCAAGTACGGACTTGACGTCCTATTGTTTCAGATGAACATTGTGACATCATTAACATCTTTATTTCAATGGCTTCACTTTCTTTTCTTTTTTCTATTTTAAAAAATAAAAAGCATCACTGAAACAAAAACAAAAAAAAATTGTCAGTTGAATCTTCATAATCGTTTCCCTACTTCTTTTACTTGTTCATTACACTATGTTTTAACCCTTGAATTTGCATCATTATTTCTTTTTGTCATTTCTTCGAATATTCATAAATGATTTAAAATTTATTACTTTTAGGTGTGCTTACACAAAAATAGTGTATTCTTTAAAAATAAATATTATTTCATTTATTGAAACCGATTAAACTAATTAAATCACTCGGTTGAGTTCACTCTTTTATTTAAGATTGAAAGTTTGAATCATAAGAAAGCACTGAAGGCAAAAAAAAAAAATAACAACAACAAAAAAATTTACTTGAGAGATGTGTAGATATACAAAAAAAAAAATAAATGCATTTTGTGTCTCATAACACAACCCAACAGCCTAGGTTAAGTTGTGAAACTTTTACATTTAAATTCACTTACAAATGCTTCTAAAAAATTCACATATAAACACAAGTAAAATCAGAAAATTACTTTAAGAGAAATAAAAATGAATTATAAATTGTTACAATGGGGTCATTTTTTTTATCTCTCCAAAAATAACATATGTCGATAAATTAAAAAAAACAACAACATAAATATGGGTAAACCAGGTATAAATTAAACTACTCTCTTTAAGGGGAAAACAACAAAACTCCTCCTTTTTTCCTTTTAAAATCCTTCATCGCAAAGATTAGTATAAAAGCCCTTTTTGTATAAAAATTGTCTTCCATCCACACGAGGAATGTTACATTAATAGTTTATTTGACTTTTACATGAAATGATACCCCGAAAAATTTAATATAAAAAATAAACATTGCCTGCCAAATTAAAACAGTCTTGTTTCTTGTTTGTTAAGGCATCAAAGAGTTTTCTATCTATGCCCTCTTTGGTTGGATTTTAAAAGAGGCAAGCTAAGCTAGAATAATTTTCTTAAATAATTATAATAATAATCCAACTTGGGGTCCTCGTAATTTAAGTAATCTCAAGCACTTTATTTAAGGGGAACTTTTACTCTATTTTTTAGAACGAGAAGATCATCCTTTCTATCTTGACCTCTATCAATAAATATCAAAATTAATTATTTGTACGTGAAATTCCTCCATTGACTGCATCTCAATTTCCAACAAGTCTTCGACTACAGCTTCTTCAAAATGATTGGCTTTTTGTTTTTGTTTGTAATGAATACGCGTCAAATATGTGCATTAATTGCAACAGTTTCAGAATCCAATAGCATAAAGTTCACTACTTTATAGTCTATATGTGAAACCTTCTTTTGTCTTCTAATCATTCACTTGCCCTCACCAACGCAACACCCGAATGCCCAACTCCATTCACCAACTAAAATAAACCACATCATTCTGATTTTATTTTGATTATAATTTATTCTTATGTATTGTACTTTAATTCTGAATATTATTCTACAGATGTATTATTGTACCCAAACATTTATTTTATTGTCCGATACATATTTAATAAATGTTTATAAAATTATTATGCATTGCTATTTTCTGGTCTGATTATCAATTTCATCCTTCCATTTTACGAAAATTAAAAAAGTAAATTTCTCTACTTTAATTTATTATAACTTAATTCTCGTATTTTATAAAAACTAAAAAGTTAGTCCATTTGTTTATAAGCGCATGAACATGAATGGCTAAGGTTTGCTAATTTGTTACATTTAAATTCTCGAACCATTTTTTTAAATTTCCAAATTAACAGTTTAACTATAAAGTTTTAATATCACTTTTCATTATGAAAAATTAAAATTAAAAAAATTACTTTTCAGTTTTTAAAATAAAATATATAAAATTCATAATTAAACCTTTATTTTCGTAAAAAGTGTCGAACAAAATAATAATTCTTGCAAAGAAAAAAAATGCTAAATTAATTTTTAAGAAAAAGAATATGATGATGAGAATATCATTAAACGACAATTTAATATATAGTAAGTGACAAAAATGGTTGTTGGTTACGCTAGTTTCTGACCAAATCGTGATAAAAATGTCCCCCTCACCACTTAACACCACCTACATTTTTCTCTTTTTTCTTGTGCTCTTGCGCTGCAGGTGTACCACAAAATAAATGTAATAAAATATAATTATTAACACTATAAATCTTATCCCTAGTGCATGTGTAAAATCTTTTAGTTTAAAATTAATTAATAATATTACATAAAATATTTACAATATTAAAATGTATATTATACTTTTGTCCCATGACATTATGTATGTGTAGATTATCAATCTATATTTTATTATTGTTTAAATCCCGCAATTTTTAGAATTTTTTAAAATTTATTTTAAATCAAATTTAACTAAATTCCGACTCTCAATCCAATCTTTTCTAAGGTAATTATTATAACTCTTAACTAGGCCTGTCTAGGGCGAGCAAAGATTTGTTCGAAAAGTGAGAGGATTTGGATAAAAATATAGCTCTGAAAAATTAGTTTGAACAAAAAAAGGCTTGTTTAAAAAATGGGCCTAGCCTCGAGTAAGGCTTTTTGACCCAAGGTAAGCTTGGCTCGGCCCGAATTTGTAAAAATAAAAAATATTTTTTTTTCTTGCTATTTTTCTACTATTTTGTTATCATTTTACTATTATGTTGCTATTATTTTATTGTTATTATTTGGATATTATATAATTCTTATTTTATTATTAATTTTGTTACTATTTTAGAGTTTAATATTTTTAATATTTTATTATTAAAATAAATTGTATATAAAAACTAATATAAAAAATTTAATATGAGCGAATCAAATCGAACTTAAATAAAATTTTAGACTCAATTTTTGAATCGAACCAAAACCGAGCCTAAGAATTTAATTGAACCCGACCATGTACACCTCTGCTCTTAAGTATATTTGTAACATAAAAGAGAAGCTTTTAATTCTTCCGAAATGTGGCACGTGTAGAAAGTCTAAGAGTAAGCGAGTGAGTAGAAAACCAAAGATCTAACACATCTAAATTGGCAAGTAAGCATTGACCAACGAGAGACAAATGAAAGCAAGACAACAGCTTCAACACCTAAACCCAAATAATTTTTTTTTTGTGTAATAAAAGCATATATATATTATTTTAGTAATTTAAATAGAGCAGTAGCTAAGCCAGACTTTAAAAATTATAATTTTTCTATCAAAGCCCAATAAACCCTTCTCCCACAGAAAACGACCGCCAAAAGAGAGATAAAAAAGAAAAAAAAAATCTTTTGTTCTCTATTAAAACCTCGTCATAGCTCACAGTCTTCCATTCCCAGATTTTAGTTGAAGCTGAGATTTTTATGAGTGTGAAAAAACTCTAGGCATGGAGAGAGTGTGGTGTAAAGTGGGAAAGTAAAGTATAAAGGGAGAATCTTTACTGTCTTATGGCATGCCAGAGTTACAAGGAGCATTGCATTGAAGGAATTTCTTCAATTTTCGATTTCCTTTTTGTCTTTCCCTTCTGAGGATCGATTCTTAAAGTTGGATCATTTGATTCTTCTTTGAAAAAAAAAAAATAAGGCCATGAAAAGTTTTGGGGTTCATCTATTCTTCCTGCTCTTTCTTGCTGCGATCGGTACTTTCTCCTTTACTCTTTTCTTTTTGAGGTTCATAATCAATTCGTTTGTGGGTTGTTTTTTTTTTGGTTAGTTTTTTATTTTCTCTGAATTGGGTTGACATTGGAATTTGTTGAATTAATTGTTTGGATCAGTTTATAGTGTCTTTTCTAATGAAAGTTTACCTTGTTTAAAATTGGATTCATGCTTTCTTAATGGTGAATTTTAGTGGGTTGTTCTCATATTTTGTTAATTGTAAAGCTCTGGTGAAAGTTTCAAACTCCTTTCAGAAATAAAGATGTTGTCAACTAAGAAACTACTCTTTCAGTCTTTTGCTTGGAAATTTGCCCTTTTTAATTAAATTTACTTCCTTTGCATCATGATTTATTTAACTACTTGTTTTTCTCTTGAAAGGATTGTTCTTTTTCAGGCTGCAATTGTATTTTAGTTGCTGTACATATTCAGTTGGATTTGGGATTTGAATCCTATTATTATCTTGTTAGGGCTATTAGATTAAATAGGAAATCAGTTTGGTAGATAATGTTTCGATTCAAGTCTCATCAAAATATGAGATTTTTTTTCTTTAATACAGCTTTGGTCCATAAAGCTGGTTTTACTAGTGTACAACTATGTTCAATTGTTAATGGCAGTCGTTTGGTTTCCGTGCTGGAACTGTTTTATACGAGTGTGAGTAGGGAGTCTCTTTCTATAGGTCTCTTGATATCTACCTTCTTTCCACCCTAGCTTTCTATGCTATTGTAGAATTCATAGGAACTGAGATGCATTAGCAAGGGAAACAGCAGCTTTAGTTTTCTTTTTCTTACCAAAATAGTTATCTCTACTCTTTCGGGGTTGATAAGTAAAGATTATATTGCTAGTTCTCAGAAATAATATGACAGTGATTAAAAAGTTGTTTTTGTTTTTTTTTCTCCAGCATCTGTGACCGTGCAAGCATTCACAGGAACGTATGGCATTAATTATGGAAGGATTGCAAATAACATACTTTCACCTGATGACGTTGTAACACTTCTTAGGGCAGCGAAAATAAAGAATGTTCGAATTTATGATTTTGATCAGAGTGTCCTTAAAGCATTTAGTGGGACAGGGCTGGAACTTGTGGTTGGACTCCCAAACGAAAATCTGAGAGATGTGAGTGCCAATGCAGATCATGCTATGAATTGGGTGAAGGACAATGTATTGGCATATCTTCCCGATACACATATTCGTGGGATCGCTATAGGGAATGAAGTCTTAGGAAGCAGTGATGAATTTTCAGGATTTCTTCTGGGTGCAGTTAAGAATGTTTACAATGCATTAGATAAGCTTAAATTAAGTCATTTAGTTCAGATTACCACTGCACATTCACAGGCTGTTTTTGCTGATTCCTTCCCTCCTTCATCATGTGTATTCAAAGATAATGTTGTTCAGTACATGAAGCCACTCTTAGAGTTTTTTTCGCAAATCGGCTCGCCTTTCTGTTTAAATGCTTACCCTTTTCTAGCCTACATGTCTAATAAAGACCAAATTGATATAAATTATGCTCTCTTCCTACCAACAAAAGGAGCAGATGATCCAAAAACTAAGTTGCATTATGATAACTTGCTTGATGCTCAGATTGATGCAGCCTATGCTGCATTAGAAGATGCTGGATATGGAAAGATGGAAGTCATTGTCACAGAGACCGGGTGGGCTTCACATGGCGATGAGAATGAAGCTGCGGCAACCGCGAACAATGCAAGGACTTATAATTACAATTTGCGGAAAAGACTTGCAAAGATGAAAGGAACTCCACTCAGGCCAAAAAGTGTGCTTAAGGTTTATGTTTTTGCAATCTTTAATGAAAATTTGAAGCCTGGGCCAACATCTGAGAGGAATTATGGACTGTTTAAACCTGATGGAAGCATCTCATATGACATTGGGTTTCATGGGTTTAAATCTTCATCTGCAGATTCATCACTGCTGTCTTTGAAGGTACAAGGTTTCCTCCCACCCTTGACATATATTTTAACATTTTGCAGATCAGTTTCAAGTATTCTCAGACAGAATAAAGCATATTTGTAGAACATTATAGGTTTTTCATGTTCTTGGTGTGGTAATTATTTTGTTTTCATTCTGCTTTCTATTATTTGTTAGTGAAGGAACAATCGGACGTTGCATCCGCTTAAGGTTCGATAAAATGTAGCCTTGAACATAGCAAATACGTGGTTTGAATGATTCACTTGTTTGTGATGATTAGCTCTTGTAACATCACATAAAAAATAAAATATGCTGTATGATCTTTTTCCCTCCCATTTCATTCTGTTTTGCTATGTGAACTTCTGCAGGAAATTCGAGCATCCAGTTGGTCTGGCTCCTACTCCATAATATTAACAATGGCTACTGCACTACTGCTTGTGTTGTGAAGATGGTGATTGAACATTGAATGCATGTCGGGGCTCATTCTGTTCTGCACTTGCATTTTTGCATTTGATGCTAAGTCAGAACCCAGAATTTAATTAGTTTTAGGGTTACTACTTATATATTTTTTTCATGTCAAACCTTAGAGAACAATCCAATACACCTGATTTTTGTACCTTTAGTAAACACATGGTGGGGAAGTTGCTGATTATAAATCTCAGAAAAATGTATATCTCTTGTGCCTGAATAAATTCTTCTTATAACTTTAGTTAGTATATAAAACATACATTTGTGGGGTTTCACTCTTTTTTCTTTTTTCCCTCTTTCTTATGTAATCTTTTGTGCTTACTGTTTTTAGTTTTAACATGGATCAAATATAAACAAGCTACAACTAAAGATTAATTTAGTTGATCCCAACCGAGTCTTAACTTGAATAATATCAGTATTGTTATCGGTGTAGAAAGATGTGGGTTTGAGTGTTCTTAGATTGATAAAGTTTGATCAAAGATGAATTAAATATATCTATATCTTTAGAGAAGGCAATCGATCTGCGGATGCCCCTTGCTAGAATTGGAAGTGGTCTTTTTTTTTCTTCTTTTCTTTATATTTACTTTGGAAGTGCGTATGTACCCGGCTATTGATGGCTAATGCCTAAGGGACATTTTGTCTCGAACCCTTTAATTTTTAATCAATTTATGTCTTCCTTTACCTCTAAAAAATATAAAATGATTAACTACGAGAGTTGGGTGAGATGGTAAGGGTCTCTTTTACTTTAATCAGTGGTCGAGAATTTGATCCTCGTTTTGGGTATGGAGCCAGCTTTAAAGTTCAAGATCAACATTTATCTTTTTAATGAGCCTAATAATAAAATGCGGATGATTAATTACCGAGCTTAAAAATCTTGTTATTAGTCATAAAATCTGGCCACAATGGAAAAAATGCTAACCAGGATTAAACCCAGCAACCATTATTACAGCTCCACATACAAACGTCAGAAATCAGAACCCAAAATGAAGTAATCCTCGAAGCCGGCATTCTTCTCTGAAGCTTAACTGAAATAACAGGCATTTGTCTGAAGGAAAACAGTAGAAGCTATTCATGTTGCAATCTACTTCCATTATATGTAGGTTCTTAAAATAGATAGGCATGAAGTCCACTCATCAATCACACAGCTTAACACATAATTCTACAAACACCAAATTGATGTCCTCTCTACCAAAGAATCCTTTTATAAGTTAAAATGCTAACCAGGATTAAACCCAGGAACTTCATTTCTTACAACACTCAGATGCCTCTTGCCATCTTGATCCACAAACCAAGTGATTCAGTAAAGAAGACATAAATACATCATTGAAGTTTGTTCTCACCTGGCACCGACCATGACAGGCAACAAACTGCAGTAGGAAATTGGGCTCGACCAACCAAAAAGAAACTGTCCTATCAGCAAGAAATATATTATGCAGACATGCCAAAACGAACCTCAGCCATTGTCTTCTGTTAACTTGGGTCTATATCTTACTCTACTTCATAGTTACAAACTCCATTTGGTTCACTTCACTCTCTATTAACTCAGGTCTATATCTTACACTACCTCATAGTTACAAATGGCCGATTAATTTCACAGTGAAGAACTTCTTTCACTTAGTACAAGTAAAAACCTACAGATCTAAAATTCTTACTTATTAAAAGGCTTTAAGTGGTTAGACGTGTCTCGAGAATTAAATCATCCAACTATTAGATATCAATAATGCTCAGATTTTATTTACAACTCACTATCTATTGCATCCCAACCATGCAAGTCATGGTCAGCATTTGTATTTTACAATCACTACTAAGGAGGGATTCAGTAATATGATCAAGAGACCATTAAGTTTGAATGACAAACTACATTGCAAAACTATCATCTCCAAACCTGGTACTTTTCTTCAATTATTAGATAGGGGCCCTGGCTGCCAGCAAATTGTTCTTCCGAATTGCCTCTAGATGTTGACATCTGCTTTCTCATTGTAGCCTCCAAGTTTCAAGCTTCGCTTTCTATGAACCCTTTTCCTGAAATAGATTCAAAATGGTCATTAACAGTCCTCACCGGGAAGAAAACCGGACTCTTTACTCTTTTGTTGGAAAACCTCATTAAGTTTACCTTTAACTATAGAGTCGCTTGGACCAACATCTTCAGCTTCACAAACTGAATTCTTTTGTACTTATGCATAAGGGTCAGAAAATAGACCTAGCCGCAAGGACAGATCATATGCCGTCCCAAACGACATTTCATGTTTGTTCCTAATGTCTTGCTTTCTGATTCCCTCACCACCAACATCAACATCAGAAGAGGAAAAGAGATTCTGCAAAGAACCCGCTTCAGCTGGCTCTGTAATTGATGTACCGATAGGTACCCCAACATTTATCTTATCGGACACAATATTTTCCCAAACAGGAGAACCTGTTTGCCACTCTGCATTTTGATAGTGAATTCCGTGGTAAAGGGGATAAACTTGAACCAATTTTGGCAGTGTTAGGTTCAATCCTCATCAATTGGTAATGATGAGCAGCTTGTGAAACCGAAACGTTTGTATTCTCATGGGTGGCGACTCTTGCAAATTGGCAGCCACACTCAGCTGCCTTCATATATAACTCAATTCTATATCAATAAAATTAGCACAACTTTTTTTACCTCAATTTTTCATAATAAAATTAAAATTAAATTAAAATTATTTTTAATGAATAATTGTAAATTAAATTATAATTAAAATTATCACAATTTTTTCCTATAATAACATTAAAATTAAATTATAATTATTTTTAACAAATAATTGTAAATTAAATTATCTTCTTGTAATTGAGCTCTTAAATTTATAGCTTTCCCATCAGCAGAAGAAGAAATGCTAAAACTTTGGCATCCCCAAAGGTTTGCTGAGAAAGATCTACTTCATATGTATGTATGTATGTATGTATGTAATCTAGCTTTCAATACCTTGTTTATAATGCCAAGTATATGCTGAAATACCTGCACCAGAATTGTTTTCTTTTTCATATGGTTATCATTACTTGATAGATGTTGATCAAGTGAATCATTACAGACATACTCATAAACAAGTAGCCTATGAGTTCCTTTTGGACAGTCACCTAACAACATGACTACGTTCTTGTGTCTGACTCTAATGAGTTCATCTATTTCTGACTTGAATTTCAATGGTTCTTGAAAGAATATGTTGTTTTTTGCTGGTTTAATCACAACGTTCTGCTTGTTTTCTAGTCATTGGTACTGGTTAAGTTGCTTTACGGAAATAATGTTTAAATACCAAATTGTGAAAAAGATATGTAATTGGGGGACTAATTTATGTATTAACCCAATACTAAACAGGTTTATCAGAAATAGTTTTACATGTTGGGAAAACTTCAATGCTGAAAAGGTCATCTTCTTCAGGGTTCCCTGGTAACATATCATCATAAGTTAAACAAAATTTTGTTCTTGGTCCTCTCAATAACTTGATGCCATTGTTTTTCTTTATCCTTAATATCCCACATGGAAGCTTTTCCAGAAAGATTTTCTTGTTTTTCTTCATCTTCCTGTTTCAGAAAAGATCCTTTTGAATAAAATTTATTTTGCATTTCTGTAAATATTGCACCCTAATGCAATGTCACCTGTCTAGAATTACCCATGTTGCCTTCACATTTTGTGCGGATTGCATAGCCACAACTGCTGGTGGTGCTCCTGAAGTTACTTCTATCCTAAACTCAACCTGAGTTTACTAATGGAGAACTCTCATTAGCTGATTATTATATATATATATATAGTGGCTTGAAA
This sequence comes from Gossypium hirsutum, assembly GCF_007990345.1. Lineage (NCBI taxonomy): Eukaryota > Viridiplantae > Streptophyta > Magnoliopsida > Malvales > Malvaceae > Gossypium > Gossypium hirsutum. The sequence continues at coordinate 4,475,714 of NC_053443.1, forward strand.
AATTGACTAACCTTTTGTGCTTTGCAAAGCTTTGAAATCTCCAAAATTTCAGCATTATTCTCAAACTCCTCCTTCCTTTTTCCCTATCAACAATTGTGTGATTTGCTGCAAACTTTGAACTGAAACCCATTTTCTTCCTATATCCCACTTCAAAAACAAACAAAATTAATTTGCAAAAATTCAATCAAACAAATTTGTAAATAATTCCATAATGATGAAATCTTACCAAGCTTCCTTGTTCCTTTGAGAGACACAACAGGTGTAGGATGATTGACCTGATGAAGGACACCAAGGAGGAGAAGCAAATCTCCAGGCTTAAGAATTAAGGTATGAAGTGCCCATTTAATGGCACTTGAACATACTTGTTTAGATGCATCCTGGATTACCATTACTCTTTGATCTTCCATTGCACCCAGAATCTAAAACTGGGTAATCTGTTTTTCAAGCTATCTGTTTCAGTTCTACTTATAGTTTTCCCAATAATTTCCTGGAAAGAATGTTTTATTTTTTTCATTGAAAGATTCCAAAACTGAAATCAAGAAAAAGATTCTATTGGCTGTTTTGGTGTAAAACATGATTGGCTGGAATGTTTTTTGTGTTGTAAAAATTATAAAAATTACAAAGACGAGTATCCTTAAAACTGTCATTATCTTTGTTTGTAGAATAAGACACCTGGAAAGTTCTGAGGTTTTAAATTATGGGTCAAGAGTTGCAAATTTTACTAATCTCATTATAGTTTTTTATTATATACGATATTTTTAAGACAATTTTTAGAATTATTCATAACCTCTCATCAACTCATAAATAGGAGGATAATGCGCTTCAGCACACTTAAACTTACGTCCTTCTACATTGATAATAATGTCAATCCAGTTGACACTCGGCAACAAGATCAAGTTGGTAAGGATTAAAATATCCCTTACTTTTTCTATTTATATCTATGATCGATGATCATAGAGGGGCCCCTTTACCATTCTGTATAAATAGGCTATTCTATTTGTACATATATGGAAGAGGGGCGCATTCAATCTTTGTTTGTCCATTAGTTTGGTTTCTTTTCATCGCGGGATAGAGCAGTTTGGATTGACGAAATTTTTCTTTTAAAAGAAAGCACAAAGTTGTGGCACAACTATTCCAATTAAACTATTAACATCAGAACTCATGATGTTGATAAAAGAATTATATAATAAATATATTTATTAAAAATTAAAGTAGTTTTAGTTGAAATGGTAAAGATATTAATAATTAGAGGAGTATCCACTCATTCGGATGTAAAACTAAACTAGTTTTTCACGTTTTTATATATTTTTGTACGATTAATATTTTAATGATATATTTATTAAATTTATCAATATAATTATAATTTTCATGCATGTAATTTTCTCAACCGTTTCAATATTTTCATATCAATCTAAAATATTGTACATATTAATATTTATTGAACGATTAGAAAACTTTTACATAAAATAAATAGTTAAAATTTAATTTACATCAAATTTGACATGATCTATCTGAATGGAATATAAAATATGAGGTTAAAAACTTAGCAACCCAGTAATTTAAATAAAAGCTTTCGAATAGTTTAATGACTTAATTGAAAATTTTCGAATGGTTCAATGACCATTTTGTAACTTTTTGAAGTTGAGTAACCAAAATATAAGCTTACTAATAATTGTGTGACATTGAGTGTAGTTTACCAAATTAGTCACTAAACTATGGATAAGTTTTTGTTTTGACCACTAACTAAAAAAAGTTACAATTTGATCATTAAACTATTCAAAAATTTTCGTTTAAATTATTGAACAAAGTTTTTAGATAAACTTTTGAATGAACAAAATCTATTTTGGATAAACTTGAATCAAAATATAGAACAATATATCAAAATATCATTTTAGTAAATTTATCCTCGATCATTTCAAAATTAAACTAAAGTGTTACTGTAGAGATTTTAAATATATAAAAATGAACTCATCACTCGTGGTTGTCGAGGTGTTGTAATCATACCATTATAATTACCCTGATTTCAATAGGGCACAGAAAATTTGGAGGTTTTTACAAACACCTTAAACTCAACACTTATGAGTGTCAAGATATCCATCCAAATAAAGCATATTTGGAAAAATAGCTTTTCCAAAAACACAGTTTAATAAATAATACTAGATTATGACACACTCACGATGTGAGTGAAAACATTCATATGACAAAATATACAAATTTAAAATGATTTTGGTTGAAATGACGAAAAGCATGTTGTCTTGTGTTTAATTCTCATGATTCTTATTGTGTGTTTTTTTCTAAATATATCAAATTATAAAAAAAAACATAAATGCTGTAATAGCCCGATTTAGGCTTAGTCGGAACAGTGGTTTCGGGACCACAAATCCGACGAAAAAAAAATGTAATGGCTTGAATTTTCAGAGGTGTCGGAACGGTGATTCGAGATCACTAAATTCGACAAATGGGTAGAAAATATTATTAATTTAGTAAGTATAAGTTAAATATGAAGTTAGGAAAATTTTTGAAATAGTGAATAGTGCACTAGAAATAAATATTAAAATAATTAGAATCGAAATGAGGTATCAAGACCTCGGGGATTTTAAACTGAGCCATAAATATTTTTATAAATATTTATGGAGTGTTAAAAAGTTAGTATTAAAGTTTCGTTAAGAAATTTTAAAGTTCCGATAATTAATTGAACTAAAAGGACTAAATTGTAACAAATGCAAAATTTTGGGAAATGATTAAATAGCTTAAATGATAAAAGGAAGAGGGCTTAAAAGGCAAATAGACCCAAGGTCTATTTGGGCTGGACGGCAGAGGCATGAAATCAGCAAGAAAGTAAGGAGAATTAAGGGCAAAATTGGAAAATTGCAAAATTTGCTTAATAAAGTTAGGACCCAAGTGGAATTATCTAGATTTCTCTTCATTTTTCTGAATTCTCATCAGCTAAAACACCATGGAAGGGCTTCTTCAAGCTGGTTCTTCATATTTTTATTACAAGTAAGTTCAATTCTTGACTATTTCTTGAAATTTTTGTATTTTTATGACTTTTACAACTAGGCCCACTTGTTAAATCCATTAGTTTTTGATTTTATGAAAGAAGTTGAAAGTTGATATGAATATGTGCTGGAAGTATATGATGATTTAGCATGAAATTAGAGCTTTAAATTGTTCATATGCTGATTTTATTGAAAGAATTGAATAGAAAGTGAATGTTTGGGACCTAATAGTAAAAGAGTTTGAAGATAGAGTTATATGTGGAAATTCTGAATTTCAATAGTTGTGTAACAACTTATAATGTCTACTAAAGTACTAATTGAGAAAATTAGATTAATTGAGGGGTTAATTGAGAAAGGACCGAATTGTATAAACTGTGAAATTTGGGGCAAAATGGAAATCAACATTTTGCACTAAAGCAGTTTTGGACAGCAGCAGTAGTGTAACTTTGAAAAATCACCAAAAATTGTAGAGATTGAATTAGAGGATGAATAAAATATGAAACTAAAGCTTATTGAGTCTAGTTTCTTATAAAAGAAATGATGTGAGCAATGGAATTGTAAATCATGAGATATAATAGATTTTGTGAGACAAGGTCAGAATGAATTCGGGTTCCCCTGTTCTGACTTTGGAAAATCATTAAAAATTGTACAAAAATGATTATGAGTTATAGTTTATATGGTTAGAATCCTTAATGAGTCTATTTTTAGAAGAAACAAGCTAAAATATCATCCTAATTCTGTACAATGAGATAATTAATTTTTAGTGAAGAGTGGTCGGAACTGTCAGACAACGAAACAGGGGAAACTTTAAAGAATAAACTGTACTATTTGGCTGAACCAAAAATTATGAAAATTTTATGGTATGAAGATATGTGAGTCTAGTTTCAGGAAAAATTAACGGATCTTAATTTGGAGCTCTGTAGCTCCGGATAAAAATAATTTAGTGACTCTGACTCGGATAAACAGCTTTGAATATACATGTTAGTGAATATTGAAATTATGGTTAATGTTGTTTAAGTGTGTTATACACATTAAGGATGTGAAATGGAGAGGAGGAGGAGGAAAATTGGGAAATATATGAATGATTCGTGTATAAATGGTCATATGTTTGATTATAACTCATAAACGATGAAATATGAATGATGCTTATTTTTGTGCATTATTGGTCATGGTTTAAGCTCATGTGTGAAAATAAAGTTTCATAGTATGTGTGTATGGTATATTCAGTATATGATTTGGCATGAAATAATACCATGAATGGTTTATGAATTAACACATGTTGGTAAGCCTGATATATGAATAAATGATCAAATTGAGCGGAACGCCGGATTTGAGTACTTCTGATCAAGTGACAAAGTGATAAGTGGTAGCTTTAGCTACACTTATCTAATCAAGTGACAAGTGGAAAGTGATAAGTAATAGCTTCGGCTATACTTATCTGATCAAGTGACAAAGTGATAAGTGATAGCTTCGGCTACACTTATCTGATCAAGTGACAAGTGAAAAGTGATAAGTGATAGCTTCGGCTATACTTATCTGATCAAGAGACAAAGTGATAAGTGATAGCTTTAGCTACACTTATCTGATCAAGAAACAAAGTGATAGGTGGCTACACTTATCTGATCAGGGACAAGTGATAAGTGATCATACGTAAGACCATAGTTATACTATGGCAAAGTGAAAGTGAAGTACTCAATTTTCCGTGACCGTTCCCTAATTTGATTAAGGATGGTAAGTGACAAATGGGCCCAAAAGAATTAAAGTAAATGGATAAGAGGTAGTGTATTTATATCAGGACGATGTTGTTATTCAAACTAGTGATATTTTCATTGCTAAATTGAGAATTTCATAAATGTGTTATTGAATGGTATAATCAATAAACATTGAGTTAAATGGTAAATACGTATTAGTTTTGAATTTGATGTCATTGAATTGTACGTGAATTAAATGGAAATTGCTAGTGATATGATTTAAATTATGAGCATGAGAAATTGCGAATTGAATGAAATGGAAATGAAGCATTAAATTGCTTGAGTATGTATCGGGTCTCGCAGGCCCTAATTATTATGATTATAATATTTTGAGGATATATTGTGAAAAGTTATAGAAACATGTTAATTATTTTGAAAGTTTTAATTTTGATGAAATTTTATAACTCGGTTAAATACGTTTACAAGTGTATGTGTTTTGGTAATGCCTCGTACCCTATTCCGGTGTTGGATACGGGTAAGGGGTGTTACAAATGCCCTCAAAATAATATTTGTTACTTTGTAAAATAAAAGGGCTTAATAAAAAAAGATTAAATTGTTAGTAAAACGGAGTTTAAATACAAAAATGTATCAGATTAAAGATACTAAATGGATACAATTGTTTAATATGGTGTTTTCATCAATTTTAAGTTGGTGTCTTGTTAATTTGTGACACTAACTCAATCAACAACAACATTATTATTAATATATACAATTGATAGAGATAATAAAAGTGTGAGTGTTAAAATAAAGCTTTGGTTGAGTGGTAAATTTAAAATTTTACTAACCTAGCTGGTATGGGTTCAAATGTCGTTTTATGCATAATTTTATTGTTTTTTAAATAAAAAGACTAAATTAACCTCGAATAATGTAACTTATTTTAATTACGTAATTGTATTTTCATAATTTCCTAAACTGAATTGATACTCGGCTGACTTGTGACACCAATTCGAGTACTTAAATAATACTACACAAAATACTTAATATAAAATTAGAAAAACTTGAAAGGATGTAGTAAAAGGTTTTACCTAAAATAAAATTCTAATATTTGACTTAATCAGATTAAATTTATTTTAAAAAAGTAGTAAAAAAGCGAGTTAAGAGGAAGAATCCAGTGCAACATGAGTAGGATCCTCTTTGGCATCATCGTCATCAATATCAGCATCATCAAACATTTGATCAAGAATGAGGACTAAGGCCATTGCAAATGCACTGTCAAACCCTGGCCTAAGACACAACAAAAACACATTTTTGCCCAGCATCACATGAGTTGAGGGGTCCACTTTTCTTTTGATCTCAGCCATTGGTTCCTTTGATGAGCTCTCTAAAGAAGTGTTGTAGATTGTACAGCAACGATGGGGATAGGAGCCATCTATATGGTACTCCTGGCTTGGATCACCGTAAACGTCCACTACAACATTTGACCGTCCGATGATGGATGATCGATGGACACAGAAAATTGGGCTTTCATTTTTTGTTTTTTCGCCTAATAATCCTTCCCACCTTTGATGGAGACTTGGCTTCTGTTTTATAACAATCATTTAAAACAGTAATTATCTATAACTCAAAATATATGGGGCAAAATCACCAAATTAAGTGAATCACCTCGTAGTAATATTTTAGGCTTAAAAAATTAATTTTTGTTGAAAGAATTAATTCCATTTAAGATATAGGTCGAATATGGTCTATAAGATTTCAATTTATTCCGTTTTAATCTATTTTTAAATATTACATATTTTATTTTTGCGTAAGCTACACTTGATGTCACTTTAAAATAGGAGTTTGTCCTATTTTAATTATTCTAAATTTTTTCTTTCAATTTAGTCACTTTAAAAAGCCGTTAAAAATTCTGTTAATCCACTGGCAGATTGTTGATGTAACATATTTACCAATTGAATAACGATACGTGACATTTTTGTTATTTTTAACTAAAGCCTAGGGACCTTTATATAATTAATCCAAAAACACTTTCTTATTTTCCTTTCTCGTCTCCCTGTACCTCATTTTTTATCTCCTCATAAATTCTGGGTTTTAATTGAATTTGTTTGTTCAGGGATGTAAGCCAGCTCCATTTCTGAGGTACAGGGAGAAGAGAAAGGAAAAAAAGGAAAAGAAAGTGTTTTTGGATTAATTGTATATAGGTCCCTAGGCTTTAGCCAAAAGTAAAAAAAAATTGTCATGTGTCGTCATTCAATTGACTAATATACCATGTCAACAATCCATCAATAGATTAATGAAAATTTTAACAACAACGGCTAATTCAGACAATTATCTTAATTAAAATGATTAAATTGAAAAAACAAATTAAAATAATCAAAATAAGACAAACCCTTTTCAAAGTGACCTAGATATAATTTACACTTTTTTTATATATTATATAATTTATAGCACATAAATATTATACCTATAATATATTAAACCGTTTATGGTTAAAAAAAATAGGCTTAAATTAACTATTTAAAATTATAGACATATTTAAACAAAATTTAAAACTTATATTTTAAATCCAACCAACTTGAATAAGCATAAATTATATAGTAATATCATAACTCCATAAACCCTTTTAAATTGAACTTATTAAAATAAACCTAATTTTCGTAAGTATAGTTTATGGATAGTCTATTTGAAAATAATTAAAATCTACCTGATAATATAGTTTGTTTTTTCTTACTTTGTTATGGATAAAAAATATTAACATATATATATATTGAATAAAGATGTCTATTATCGAGTTAGGTCAAGTTTATGTTTGATATTAATATTATATTAAGTTACTTAAAATTAACGCAAATCAAAATATAAGGTTAAAATTTTACCCAAATCTACTTATATTTATAAATGATTAATTCAAACTTATTTAGACTGTCTATAATTTTAATTTTTAAAAAATAAATTTATTGTTTGTTAATATTTACTAATTATGTATATATATCTCTTTTGTAATTTTTAAAAAATAAAATTATTGTTTGTTAATATTTACTAATTATGTATATATATCTCTTTTGCTATCATTTTTTTTATTTTACTGTTTTTTAAACTTAAACAATTTAATATATTTGAATCCCAAGTTATTGGTCTGAGTGTTCATCTATCCCAAAAATAATTTGGGTTTGAATCATCATTGTACAAAAAGAATAACTTAATATATATTTAAATATTATACTTAATTTTTCTTACCATATAATTTATATAATATATAAAAATAAATAAATAATATAATAAACTTTAAAACGGACCCCAACCATTATTTTAAATGAGCCTAATATTTTTGCCTAAACTTTTTTTTTTTAAATTTGGTGTTTTTCTTTTAACTCTAAAAGTTTAAACGAATTCCATACTTAATCGGGTTAACCTCAAAAGTTCTAATATTACACTGAAGAATTCCATCCATGATTTCATCCTTGATAAAAGATTAAGAATTAAATCACTATTTGGAGTTTGAACTTGACAATTACTCTCATATCAAGATTTAATTTTTTTTATCCAAATTAGTCTTTAAACTGTAATAGTTTTCACATTTATACATAAATTATATAATATAAATTTAAACTTCCGAGTGAAGCAGACACTCTAATTAGAAAAATAAGATAAATATCAAATTTATACATCAATTTTAATTTAATGTGCAATTTGATACATTAACTTTTATTTAGTGTAATTATACACATTAAACTTTTATTTTCGTTCATATGTATACATGGAACTTTGATTTTGATTTAATTGTATATATTTAAAGAAACAAATACATATATTTATTTTCATATTGAATAAATATAATTGTTTATGTATGTAGTATCCAACGTAATATGATGCTAATTTAATAATGTTGTTAGTGATTTTTAAAAATTGAATCAAATTAAAATTTTATATATATAATCACATAAAACCAAAGTTCATATATGACATTACACGTTAGATCAAATTTGATATATAATTTCAATATTTATCCCTTGAAAAAAACTCAAACTTTATCTTTTTTTTTATTCCTTTTCAAACCCTAAAATCTTGGCCAATTAAACCTTTATTTCTTTTAAAAAAACTAAAACATTTCGCCTCTAAATTCACTCAAACCAACAACTTAATAATGTAATATAATTTTAAGATTAGCATGTAAATTGCTATTGAACATATTCAAAACTACTTAAAATTGTTGGTATATAAATTTTGACACCTATATTTATATTCTGTCACCTAGTTTTAGTATTTCTGCATTAACAATGTTAATTTGTACCAACGTGATATTGATGGCCCATCTTATAATAATATATGACAACCTCTCAATATGACATGTGGTGAACATAAATTAAAAACTTAAAAATCTTTTAAAAGTATAAATTAATTTAAAAAAAGTATAATTTTTTAGAAAAATTCATGAATTAACTAAATACTTTTAGATAAATTCAGATGACAAATTCCTTAATAATATTAAGGAATTTGGTCAATATAAATGACAGAATATAAATTGGAGTATCAATTTAGAAAAAAAAAGTTTCAGGTTCTAGTACCCTATAATTTATTTTTGTTTGAAAGGTTGGGTATCCAGAAAAGGGGTTTGCAAGATGGAAATAGTTAAGCGCAGAAAGAACGAAGAGACAGACCTTGCGAATGAGGGTGAGAAGGCAGTTGCCAGTGGCGTCCATGAGAACCAGCTCGTCTTTGGGTAGTGGATGGCCATGGGGGCCATAGTAAGAATCGAACCTCAATATCAGCTCCCCTTTTGGGTTGTATACCACAAACCCATCTCCTCGATAAAACACTGACGTCTTATGCACGGTTAGCTGCGTTTCTTCTTCGAAACAGAATTTCTCATCCACCATCACCATTCTTCCCATCCTGAGATTTGTGGAGGAAAGCAAAGCAGGTAGAAGAAGTAGGTTTATAAGTTTTGTCGCATAGATAAAGAGATTTCATTTCACGTTGCTTTGTGGAATATGGTTTGTGGGGTCAATCAACCACTGCTTCACATCCCAACTCAACCACTAATTCACTTCCATCGTAAACAAATCAGGTATTCCTTCAACTTACCATCAAAATCAACATCAGTGAGCAGCCTCATTATGAGAGATGGGCCCTATGGGCAGGGCAAGTCGATGGCAGCTACACTCAATAATTTGATGATACCCACTCCTACTTGCAACCATTCCTGCTTTAAGACTTAAAATAATTTACAGTGATGGTTTTGTCATTTATCATAACCTTATATTTTACCTTGAATCAACGGCACAATCCAAGTGTTGAAACCCAAATCCACAACTTGGAAACCTAATTGGAGCTGGAAGCATAATGCTAAAATAGCAGCTCACTACATGTACAAAATCATAACTCCCCCAAACCTAAGCAATATAAAACCACCACTAAACCTCAAGGATACAACCCCATGTTCCTTGCCAAATAAATGTCTTCTTGCTATACGAAATCTTAATTTTTGCAAAAAAAAAAAAACACATTGATGCAAGAAAAACAAGAAATGAATAAAAGAAAGAAATTACGACTTCATGCGCATAAATGCTTCATAAAACTCTAAAGGTACAATGGAAATTTCATTTATTTATTTCCTGAAGATTGCCCTTTAATGAATATTTCAGTGCATAAAATGATAAATCACTATCTTCAAGTAGAAAAATTATTTATTCATGTTCTTTTTGAGCTTGATAAACTTAATCAAGAATGCCCTCCACATTTGGGGCAAAGATCAGGTATTCACTTCAATTCTGGTAAGGATAAAAAAATTTCAATCTTTTATCTTCATATAGAATTGAAAAGGAAATGAAAATGAAAGGGAAAAAAAAAGCTAAAATGGAAAAAATTACATAAAAATCCATCATTTTAAAAGTTATTTTTATGTCAACTATCCCTATAAAAAAAATCTATCTCCAAAGTTTAAAACTGCATCCCCTTGAAAATATAATACTATGCGCCCAATATTATTATTCTAAAAAATAATTAACTTGCATAAAAATTTTAATCCAACTTTTGACTATCCTTAATTTCATATAGGCCTTTAAAAAAATAATGTAATTAATAATTAACATTGCCTCTTTCAAACATAACATAAGAAGCATGTTTGTTTGTAAATTGAATATATATATTTGGAAAGGAAAATAGATGGTGTAACTTCATTCATAGTTTAAGCTTTTAAAAAGGGATGTATAATCACATTCATAGTCCCATCCTATACTTATTCAACATCATGATTGTTCATTGCTTTCTTCGAAGTTGACTGGTTTCCTTCATATATTAAGCATGCCAAGATGCGATTCAACAATTTTGTTCCTAGCTTGATTTCATATAATTAGATGATATTCAATAGGACACTCCGTTGTCCCACATCGTACATTTTATAATCTTATTGCCAACCCTAAAAGACACCAAACAAGCTGAGAAGCGCAGGGATTTTTACCCAATTACCTCCACGACTCTTCAAATCTCTACTGGTATAAACAAATTATATGGGCTATAGTGTCTCTTGGTCCATATAGTCGGAGGAGTGACATTGGAGTCAACATTTTTCCATGAAAGAAATTCAGTAATGTACCTTTTCATTTCTTTCCTTTCCTCTCCTCCGTCATCGCCTACACGTTAGGACACTCGAAGCTGAATTTCCGAAAATGTCGATTCCAACCCATCGACCGTTACCCAACGAGTCATGGGATTGCACACTACCAGGCCCACCCAGTCGCAACAACTTCGGATCTGCTGATCTAAATCCCTCCGGTCTCCTAGCATTCGCCTCCGGCTCCTCCGTTTCCGTAGTTGACTCCCGTTCCCTCCAGCTCGTTGCCACCATTCCCCTCCCTCCTTCTTCCTCTTCTCTCTCCCCTTTCGTCACTTCCGTACGGTGGACCCCGCTCCCTCTTGGTCGGGACCTTCTCTCTACAGAACCTTCCTCTTCGCATCTCATCCTAGCCGCCGCCGACCGCCACGGCCGTATTGCTCTCCTCGATTTCCGCCTCCGTTCTCTCATCCTCTCCATTGATCCTCCCGATCCTTCCTCTAAATCTGGTATCCAAGACCTTTGTTGGGTACAGGCCCGCTCCGATTCTTTTCACCTTGCTTCTATCTCTGGCCCTTCTTATTTTTCCCTTTACAACACTTCCTCTTCTCGATGCATCTTCAAATACGACGCTTCACCCGAATATCTATCCTGTATCCGCCGTGATCCTTTCGACTCCCGCCATTTGTGTATAGTTGGACTCAAAGGGTTTCTTCTTTCGATCAAAGTTTTGGGAGAAAAAGATGATGATGTTGCCCTCAAAGAACTCCAGATTCGAACTGAATGTACCGAGTTACTTAAGCTTGAAAAGGATGCTGCCGCTGCTGCTGGAGGAACTTCTTCTTCTCCTGCTTCAGCTGTTTTCCCGCTATATGCGGTGCGTTTGTCGTTTTCTCCGCTTTGGAAAAACGTCATTTACGTGACGTTTCCTAGGGAGCTGGTGGTTTTCGATTTGAAATATGAAACAACGCTTTTCTCTGCCCCATTGCCGCGCGGGTGCGCCAAGTTTCTTGATGTATTGCCTGATCCAAATCAGGAGTTGGTTTATTGTGCCCACCTTGATGGGAAGATCAGCATCTGGCGAAGGAAAGAGTAAGCATTTTCTATTTCTATCTTATTCCTGCAATATCTGGCCTCATTCAAATTTAACTTGATACGATTAAATAAGCTCCTACAGTGCACATCACTTTGGGTATTCAAGGAATCATAAATTTTATGTAACAAAATTAGGAAAACAGACGCAGAAGGTTTTGAATTGGAGACTAGGCAATGTAAAGTACTTGGAAAGACTTTGAAATATCCTTTTGATTTATGATATAATAAGAGATTCTCGGCTTCCTGCACATAAAATCATTTAGTTATGAATGTTCTCATTGGTTGAAGTATGATATGGTTTTTATCAAATTGTGATTGGGAACTATACATCCACCGGTTCAGTCATACAAAGCTATTTATTAGTTTATCTTCTTGTAAAGATAGAATCATATCTGCAACCAATTAAAGCTGTTGAAATCTTTTCCTAGGTGATACCTTGTTGTCACAGCAAGTTGAAGCATCAGACCATATTTTCATATTTATCTCTTATAACCTATAAATATTTTTGTTTTATGGTTTTCTTTAATGTAGTTAATGATATTCAAATTTCCAAATTTCTGCATTTAAAAGGATGCTCTCATTTGGGTGTTATTATTACAGAGGAGAACAGGTACATGTAATGTGTACAATGGAGGAGTTGATGCCATCCCTTGGCTCACCTGTCCCGTCACCATCAGTTCTTGCAGTCCTTGTCAGCCAATCAGAGTCAACGCTTCATAATATTAGCAAGCTTTATTCAGATTCATCAAATGGTGCATCTGATGTGGATTCTGATAATCCTTTTGAATTTTGTGATGATACTCTTCTTGTTGCTAAGACACGTTTGTTTTCCATCTCTGACGATGGCAAACTATGGAGCTGGATCTTGACTGCTGAAGGGGATGGAGTTATGCAGAAGGATGCTGGAATTTCCGGAAATATTGCTAATGTATCTCTTGATTCAACAAATATCACCACCATAGTGTCTACTAAGGATGGACTTGCTGCAGAAGGCAGCAGGCAGCTGGACAACATAAATGGTAGCCGAACTCAGCTACCAAACTCTACTTTTCGCTTTGCAGATGTGACATTTAAGGTTTGCAAATAAATTCTTTAACTTTCTAACTGGCATGCCAAAATATTTCTTTTTCCTGTTGAATGTTCCTCAGTTCTTGCTGATGTGATGACTGTAGTTTTATCAGTTGAACAAAGGGAAACTTTGAAACATTTTGTTCTCTTTCCCCCTTTAGCTGGCTCCTTGACCTGCCCTCCCATCTACGAAGTTGCACTTACACGTCATGACTTTACTTTCTCTCCACACATATACACATAGGAGATATTAACATTGCATATCTTCCTTTTCCTATCATACAATTATATGAAGACTCAGTCCACTTTTGACATGATATTACGGCTTTGGTAAAGGAAGAGTTGTTATTGCATTTGGAAATATTTTCTTCTTTCTTGTATGATAACCCAAATCTCTTCTGTTAACGATGCAATTTATGATTTAGGAATGGCTTACTATGAATAAGTGGTAGATTAGGGAATTGCCAGGCTAAAATGCATTTTGTGGGTTTGTGATACAAACTTTCTCGGGTGTTGTTTCTAGTGCCCTTGGCATGTATAGACTTGACCAATTTTTGCTGGGTCATTGAGCTTTTAGCTTTATAACATATTTTTGCTTGGAATTGACGGCAAGTGCAATAAAATTAAGTGATCTTAACATAAATTAATTGGCTGAGCTGGGATTCAAAATACTGGCCAGATGCCATGTTGAACTTTGTATCAGAAAAGAACATGATGTTAATTATGGTACTCTTCTGGCCCAAACAGCGTTTTGGAATTTTATTTATTATAGAGCGTCATTGAAATGCTTATTCACTTGCTGCTGCAGCATACCTAACTGTCAAATTGAGAGAAAAATCAAACTTACTTTTTTATGCTTGGTCAAAGGTTAAGCTTGGAAAATGATGCCATGAGATCAGAGTAACTACTGCATATTTGAACTGTATGGAAGATATATATGGAATCCATTGGAAATGGAAGAAGTGTAATTTGATCAACAAGCTTATTACTTGCCAGATATTTTACTTTTTGTGATCTTTAAATAAATAATGGGTTTCTTTGTCTGCCAAGCCTTTGTTGACATAACTGCATTATTTTATTTTGGTACAACAGTCATTGAGTTTCTCTTCTTTATCAAGAATGGTTTAGGTGCCCTGTAAGCTTATAATTTTCTCCTTGTTGTTTTTGAGAATGAAATGAAAAGCATTTATTATTTCTGAACAACTTCCTTTTATTTTGCCTTGGTACAAGTTCTTTCGGTTATTCATGCGTACTTATATGCCAAATCATTAGTGCAGATTAGCTTAGTTGGACAGCTTCAGGTTCTTTCTTCAACGGTGACCATGCTGGCAGTACCATCTCCTTCTTTAACAGCTACTATGTCTCGTTAGTTCCACCTCCTCAATCTACCTCCTGAATTTCCATTTCTGTGAAACTTTTACAAGTTTATTAATCACACTATATTCTGCAAAGGTGGGGGAGATAATCCTGCAATAACAGTTCCACTAGTTGCTTTGGGTAGTCAAAGTGGGACAATTGATGTCATTGATGTCTCTACCAACGCTGTTGCATCCAGTTTTTCGGTTCATAATAGTATGGTGAGGGGCTTACGATGGCTTGGTAATTCAAGACTGGTTTCGTTTTCATACACACAGGTAGTGTATCAAGTTTCCAAGGACTATATCTGTCTTTTGCATCATAGTTAGCTTCATTTCTTCTTTCTCTGCAGATCTTCCTTTCCTTTGTTTAATATCATTGCTTTGTTCGACAGTTTAATCCTTAGTAGTACTTCTATGGACTTAGGTGAATGAGAAAACTGGAGGCTACATTAACAGACTTGTTGTGACTTGTCTAAGAAGTGGGCTTAACAGAACTTTTCGGGTCTTACAAAAGCCAGAACGTGCACCTATAAGAGCTTTAAGGACTTCTTCATCTGGAAGGTTTTCCTTCTAAATTCTCATTTTGATTACTCAATGCATTCATTTGGCAGCATCCTTTAAATTGATACATACTTCCCTTCATGCAAAAATTGCTCCTTCAATATGACAACTTTAGATTGTTTCCACATATTATGATGCATAAGAAGTGTGCTACTCTTACAAGTGTAAACATGTATTACAAAAAGTAAAAGGAAAGGAGGAAGCAGAGATGCTGTAACATGGATGCTGTACTGCCATATTTCATGTTTTTATCGTGTGTTGCCATTTGTGTATGTTGTTATTTAATAATTATTATTATCAGCTTAGAAATAGTCAATGCAGCCAGTATTAACTGCTATGGTGATATATATATTGATTAGAAACCCTAGACTTGTGTTGTCAAAATTAATCTGTAGAAGGAAAATGAAACTGCAGTTGCACACAAGGTTGGTCTTGAAGGCTAATAGAAAATTTTAGCATATGCTTCATAACACCAAACCCTGGAGATAGAGAATGGGGGCCCTCGGTTTGGGTTGGTGATTAATTATCGTGGTAGCCAAGGTATCTCTGAAAATATGTGATATGCATTCTTGTCTGTTAGATGGAGGATCATCTCTTCCTGCTGGTTCCCTTGATTCTTATTTCTTGTAAAGGAATATGTAATGACCTGGTTTCTGGAAATTGCAATTTTTATTCATAGGTTGTCAATAATGTGATAATTATAACCCTTTATATGTTCTGAATATGGCTAACTTTTTCTGATGTTTTTCTAATTCTGCTCCCTTCTTTGTCTAACTAGCTGTCTGATTTCTGGAATGTGGTAACATCTTGTTATTTTTAACTTTTTCAGGTATCTTCTGATTTTATTTCGTGATGCACCTGTTGAGGTTTGGGCTATGACAAAAAATCCAATTATGGTGAGTGTGATGCTTAACTTCCTCTTCTTCTGGCTTGCAGTATTTCTGATAATGGTTGCTAACAGTAAGCTTGTTCTTTTCACTATAAACCTTTCTACGTGAAGAATTGAGATATTTTGACTTGATGACTGGCTTCTGATACTTCATCTTAGTAAAGGGTTAAACATTTTGTTGGTTGATGTTCACTAGCCTTCCCTCATTTGTCTGTCTAGTATTTCATTAGGCTTCTCAAATGGTTGTATTGGTGCTGTTGCAGAAATAAAGTTGCAAGAGTGAAGATAGAAAGATTGTCATGGTTCTTGGAGGCTTATTGAGTGAGAATCACCTCAAGGTTTTAGTTAGGGTTTATTTTTAACTAGGAAGTAGGAATTTTGCATTTATATTAGGATTTTATGTCCGATGTCCATAATACTTTGATGTGCTTTTTTTTTTTTTTTTGAGTGACTTAAGAGTTTATGAGTTATTCATGTTTCTTCTATTCTACCTCAAATTCCTGTCTTCATTTCCCCTTATCTCTCTATTATGTTTTCTTTTTCTTTCCCCTACTTGAGACATTATTAATAAACCTTAGATGATATAGTCACACTGAAGGATGTGGTAACCAAACGTGTAAGTAATAATGATATTCAAATTTCAGAAATCATTCATCTTAATACAAAATTGCTGTTCGCAATGCTTTTGTTTGAGTCCTTCCAGCAACCAGCACTCCATTGAAAAACATGGCTTTGCTTTAAAATATGCAGAATATCCCGAGATAGAAAGAACCTGATTATATTTGTCATAATAGTGTCATTTGCGATGTTTATATTAGTGTAGAAGGAAAAATGACATGTTTTTGCTCATTTTATAGCTCTTTGGTGGAATTTTGAGCGCATGCATTGCTTGAGCTTACATAAGCAAGGCCAAAGAGATGAAATTTGATTCATTTGCAGATACTGGTGTCTTCATATGAGAAGCAAAATATTGTTTATCTCTCTGTTCAAGAGAAAATCAAGTTCTATAAATTAGCATAAGAATGTTTAGGTATCGTTTGCAGTTGTGCCATTAAGTACATAACTGACCACCGGAATTAGTGCCTCCTGAAATCTTAGACTTGCAAAACTTATAGGAATTCATAGAAAACCAAAATACTCATTTTTGCATCGCTCATAATGAAACTCAATAGTAATTTTGGAGTTTCACAGCTCCACGATCACTTCAGCCGTTTTTCGGGTTGCTATTGTTCCAAATGTGTTAATTGCTCCTTTCATTGGTAAGACTTTCTAATTTCCGAAATAATATCTTGGGTATATTGTTAGTTCCTTTTACTTTTTCCTTTTGAGTTCCCTGGTCCACTAATGATTTTTTCCCTTGAGTTTTCGTTATGGAAGGTTTCATGCTGAATTATATTGTCTTCATATTTCACTTTCCTTGATATAATATATATTTACGTTAGGCAAATTCAGCACTTGTTTCTCTGTCATTGATTTGTTTTTATTCTTAGTTTTATTCTAAAACTTGTATAAATCAATATGACATCTGTCCTAAATTTCTTCTTGATTTACTGTCTAATATTTTAATTTGGATAATTATTATTCTCTATACTTCCATGTAGCTTAGATCATTAGCTCTTCCATTCACGGTAATGGAATGGACTCTTCCAACAGTTCCCAGACCAGTTCAAAAAGGTCCTTCGAGGGAATCGTCATTATCCCATAAAGATAATAAAGCTGTGGCACCAGAAGTGGCAACCTCACCCACAATTGCATCTTCATCAGATTCAAGTGGGATATTATACTTGGCATCACTTATTACAAAGACCTCTGTCTTGCCCAAATGGTTATCTTATAATAACTATAACTTCTAAATGCAGAAGCAGGGAACTCTGACAATTTGCAAGATGAGATTTCTGAGAGTTTTGCATTTGCCTTAGTTAATGGTGCACTCGGAGTCTTTGAGGTTCATGGCCGGAGGATCCGAGACTTCAGGTATAATTTATTGTAAATGCTTAATATAATGTAATAGAATCAGGTTGAACCTACATGCTACTAGAAAATGTGTAATCTTCTTTATTTTGGTTTACATGTGAGCCATTTGTTTTGTGTTTGCCTTTACATCTGTACTCCATGAATTTGAGTCCCTGTAGTAGTCTTGAACATATAGTATTCACTTTTAATGTGTTAGCTACTGTGGACATTGACTTTTCTTTGAGCCACAACTTTCTTGAGCTGTGAAGTGATAATATTTTGGTGATGGGACCTCAAATCAACAACAGTTTTGGAGCTTGACAAATTTGTATGTGGCTGTAGATTTAGCACTATTAATATGCACCTAACACATGCATCCTGTTGCCATTGTTGCAATGCCAAATCAGGTTCTTAAAGATGTTGTCTTGGAACCTAAACTTGTTGACAAACAATCTTGTAACTTGTTATGTGTTATATTTTCGGTAATGTCCATAACATGGAAGCAGAAATCCAATATTGTGTTGAATGAAAAATGATTACCTTCTCATCAAGTTTGTCATGAAGTACTTAGGGACAAAAAGGGGGGGGGGGACTTCTATTTTCTGCATTTTATTTATTTATTTTTTGCGTAAGTTTTCCTTATATTTTTTGTACAGAAAAAATCTAATTTTTAGTCCATAGGCATTTTGGTTTATTTCTGATCACATATTACTTGTATTCTCTTTCTATATTCTACATTTTTCATAGCATATAGTCACATTTCCTTTCCCTTTTTGCTTGCACTAATAAGGATTTTTGCTTGTCTTCCAGACCAAAATGGCCTTCTTCTTCATTTGTTTCATCTGATGGATTGATTACAGCCATGGCCTACCGCTTGCCTCATGTTGTATGTATCATATTTAAATTATTGCATCCAGTTGGTATGTTATCTTGTTGCCTTGAAGATTGTTGTCTTCACTGATATCATTAATTTATCAGGTCATGGGGGACAGGTCAGGTAACATAAGGTGGTGGGATGTCACTACTGGCCAGTCTTCCTCTTTCAACACTTACAGAGAAGGAGTTCGAAGAATAAAATTCTCTCCTGTTGTTGCTGGAGACCGTAGTCGGGGGCGGGTTGCTGTACTATTTAATGACAATACATTTTCGGTGTTTGATCTTGTAAGTGTGAAAATGCATTTATCAAATTTTCTGCCTTCCATTTATCTATCTGCTGCTATTATCTTGCTATACTTAATAATTGATGCATATTTTGTGTTTAAAGGTTTCTGGAGTGTTTTCTTAGTCATTAGAAAGTTGGATTGTTTCCCCCTGAGAATTGAGATGGGACTACCATATTTTATTTTCTACATTCACATGTTTTATTTGTGAACTTCCTTTGGTCTGTGCCTTCATAAATTGGAAGATAAATTTAGAAAGCAAGTTCATTTTTGCTCTTGTTACTAATTGCATCCTTCTACATTGGAGGTTTTTTGGTGCTTTCCAATGTCATGATTGTGATAGGATGTGATTTCTCAAAAAGTAACATTACATTGTTTGCTTTACATAGTAATGTGCTGACTAAATTGAGAAAGTTACATTGGCTTGTTTGGTTCACTAAATACTCTAGTAGGGATGTGGTAATTTTGATTTTTGTCTCAAAGCTAATTTTTAACTTTTCAACTACATGGGAAAGTTACGCTTCCACCTCTGATAGGAATCATGTTCTATGTTTATAGGAAAGTATTTCCAAAAATGAGAGTTAGATTCCCAAGATTGTTGGGCACTTTTCAGTTTACCAAACATGAGGATCAGATTCCGACCTATTAAATGCCAAGGAAAGTGAATGCTTTCCCTTATAACAAATGTGCCCTTATACTTAAAATTATGCACTAGAGGGTTGCAACCCTATTCTGTGGTGTTTTGCTGGACATTCTTTCCAATTTGGACCTGTCTTCTCACTTGGGCATTTTATCCTTTCTAAACTCATATTCAAATTATACACCAGAGGATTGAAGCCTCATTATGTGGTTTTTATTGCTAGATTCTTTCTGATTGAGACCTTGAATGGTACATGTTATGTGAACTTATAGAAGTTTGAGTTAGAATAAATGGTTCTTTTTCGCCCCAATGGACCTTTTGAAGGATATTTCTAGATTTGAGCATAATATATAGTATTTGGTATTTGCAGGATTCACCAGACCCATTGGCCAATTCTCTTTTACAACCTCAATTTCCTGGAACCCTGGTATTGGAATTGGATTGGTTGCACTTGCGGACCGACAAGAATGATCCGTTGGTTTTATGCATGGCAGGAGCTGATAGTAGCTTTCGGCTTATTGAGGTGAACATGTATGTGCCACAATTTCTTCTTAGTTCTCAAGGTTTTTTTCCCTTTGTAGATAGTCTCTATATGAGTGGTTTCAAATAGAAATCTCTATTTTTTGTTAGCATAAGTTAGTGTAATTATTATTAGTTTTTGTTAAAATTTGGTTGGAGCTGGTAGAATGGACTTTTTGGTTGCTTTATTAGAATGAAAGCTGAGATAGGTCTGGAGTGGCTAGCAAGGAGAGAGGGACTGGTTAGGTTCAACAATCAGTGTTTAGTTTTGAAATGAAATGGACAATACTGCTAGTTAAAATATGATTCATATGAAGTTGATATATTTTGTACTTTATTAACCTCACTTGTGCAAATGCAGAAATGACAAGAAAATGGTCCCTGGGGCACTGCCAAGAAATATAAAAGAGAGATTTCGACCGATGCCTTTATGTTGTCCTGTATTACTTCCTACACCCCATGCTCTGGTAACAATGTTCTGCCTATTCATTTTGGCTTAGTAACCTATAATTCCATATTACTGTTTTATTTTATACAAGCGCCAACTACTGAAGGTTCCTTCTAACACATGATGCTAACAGATCATTTGCATTTAGCAGAGACATGTACAACATTTCACGTTTCTTTAAAAGTAGATGGATTGATGGAACACTATTGCGTTAAGTGTTAAAATTGAAAAGAAAAAAAATGGCCTTAAACAAAATTGTTAATGGTGATACATCGGAGTTGGTGTCACAATCCTGAATGGATTGAGGAATGTATTTTGAAATGGGCCTACTGGCCTTGTTCTACTTTCCATGAAACTTCATTTTATTTGTTTGCTATCTCAAAGGTTAAATGACTGTTCAAAGAGTTACTTACAATTGACCCAATATTTCATGTCATTACAGGCACTACGGATGATATTACAATTGGGTGTAAAACCCTCTTGGTTTAATACTACTGGTACAACTATAGATAAGAGGCTCCATCTCGTTCCAGGAATGGCTTCATCTTCAGAAGACCTTCGCAGTTACCTGATTGAATTACCATCTGTTGGTGATTCTGTAGTCCCAGAATTGCTCCTAAAAGTATTAGAACCTTACCGTAAGGAAGGTAGGCTTTAATAACCTATCTAGTGTTCCAATTCTACTACTTAAACATTTTATTAATTTTCCTTATCCTTGTGCTTTTCCATTGTTTCACTGCACAAGGTTGCATACTAGATGATGAAAGGGCTAGATTGTATGCTACCATAGTCAATAAGGGTTGTGCTGCAAGGTTTGCCTTTGCTGCTGCTACATTTGGTGAGGTCTCAGAAGCACTTTTCTGGTTGCAATTGCCTCGTGCTATTAACCACTTAATGAATAAATTAATAAATAAGTCCCCACAGAAAGCACCTATTTCAGTGCCAAATTCTGATCTTGATGACAAATCTCTACTTAGTAGAATTACATCAAAGGAGAAATCAACATCAGAAACTGGGCAAAGGGATGCATTGGTAAGTTTCTAGTGGTTTTTAACAGTCCTAATAAAATAATTGAAAGGGTGAGATGTTCTATTTAGGTTGGTCTTGTATATCTCTTGTGATTTAAAACTTTTGATGGCAAGACATTTTCTGGTTAGCAGACTCAAGGTCAACTTAGGTTAATGGCTTTTGAGCAAGAAGACTTATGGGAAAGTGCTAATGAGCGTATCCCTTGGCATGAGAAATTGGAAGGAGAGGAGGCAATTCAGAACCATGTGCATGAGTGAGTTTATGTTATTTTGTTGCTATTGTTAATTAGTTGAATGATGAAATTGCTGCAGTGTCTTTCTGAATGTTGAACCTTGTTACTTTTGCAACTTCTTTTGCTTCCAGAAGAAACAGCGAAAATTTGTTTCAGATAAATGTATTATTGTAATTTTTATATGGGATGGTTATGTTAAAAACTTAGTTTTGTGATGCAATTGAGTTGTTTATTCATTTGATTATGTTATTATTTTGCTTTAACTACATTCCTTTTTTTTTCTTTCAATTTTGTTTATCAACAATAGTGAAAAATGTAAAAAGCAAATGGAAAAAAAAAAAGTGCCTTAGCACCAACAATATGGAGCCTTAGTTTCTCAAAAGCAATTATTGGACGGTGTGTTTTATCTTTTAATTTTCTTTAATTATACTTTCTATGTTATGAATACATAAGATTTTTGGAACTCTTTAGATGTATGGAAAGACTGCTTGAAGTTTATAAAATTTGTGGAAGAGAAGTTGCCTAGATTTTCCAGTCTTGATCAATTATTTCTATTGAACTGTTGTCTTCTTTTCGAGTAATTATAATTTTCTTCTTAGTTTCTTTCTAAATAGAATTGAGTTAATCTAAATCTAGATTAATCTGAAAAGTAAGCTGTCCAATCTTTCCTCCAATTCTCCCCATGGCATGCATGATGTGATTTCAAATTATGGTGCTGTAGTTTGAAGATTCTAAAAATTATCAGCATCAGACCATGGGAAATTTACTTGACATAAGAACTACTGTTCTTGTTTAGGATTTTAGCTTGGTATGGCCTAGAATATCTTGTTTGTGGAACTGCTATTTGTACTGCATTGTTGGAGGGAGGGAGCAGTTGAGTCATAAGCTCATTTGAAAAGTACTGTTTGCTGGGCCAAGTTTGTGTTCTTTTCTGTGTTTTCCATGCTGGTAATTATACTTTGTATTTGGCATGCGCAGGCTAATCACAATTGGAAACTTGGAAGGTGCTGTCAGTTTATTGCTTTCTACTTCTCCAGAGAGTCCTTACTTCTACCCAAATGCTCTACGTGCTGTTGCTCTTTCTTCTGCAGTGTCAAGATCTCTTCTTGAGCTGGCAGTTAAGGTGAGGGCTAACTTTGTTTTCTCTCTTTCTTGATTAAAACATGTGATTGTCTAGGTTTAATAATAATGCCTGTCTATTTTGGGTGTTATTCACTGCTCTATGATGATATAGGTCGTTGCTGCAAACATGGTCAGAACTGATCGATCACTATCTGGCACTCATCTGCTCTGTGCTGTTGGGAGGTATCAGGAAGCTTGTTCACAGGTTTGGTTTGGTTCTGTTAAAGAAATCCTTTTTTCAGTTTTCTTGACAAACCTTGAAAATAAAAATCCAACCCAATGGTTGTTTCTTTTCTTGTTTTGTGTATAACAGAATCTCTAGGATTTTTTTGTTGTATATTTTTGTTATCCATGATTTTATATATATGTAGGTATGCATTTACCTATTTATGTCTATATTTGAAGCTTGTAGTGGCTAGGGTATGTATGTGAGCTCATGATTGAGTTTATCAAGCTCATAAAACATAGATGACTGACAAATCCAGGCTCATTGAATAAATAAGTACGAGTTTGAATTTATGTGAACTTTGCTCATTTAGCTTCCACTAACAAGCTTGATAAGCACTTCATAAGCAAGCTCCACAAGATCATGTTTATCCTTTTAAGTAGAGCCCTTAAGTGTCATTATTTCTTAGCATTTCATAGAGCAGCTACATATCATGCTTAATTCTTGTTGTATGACTTTGACTGATGGTTATTTTAACCATATGCAGCTGCAAGATGCTGGATACTGGACTGATGCTGCTACTTTAGCTGCTGCCCATTTAAAGGGATCTGATTATGCAAGGTTATTTCTTTCTGGTTTTTTTTGCCTTCAGGGAGGACATTTTAGATTTCTCTGGCATTTAAAATTCCTAGAATTAGGATTACTCTGTTTTAATTCCATAGATATGCTGAAATTTGCCTGTGATGGTTTAACCATATGCCTTCCGTTCCTGTAATATGCCCATCTGCCATTTTGATTCCAAGTCGATGAAATTTTGATCCCATGTATCAATTTGATATCTTCCTAGGGGTTGCCTTTATTTAACATTGTTGTTATTGCAGGGTGTTGCAAAGGTGGGCAGAGCATGTCCTTCATGCTGAACATAACATTTGGAGGTACAACTGTTTTTCTTATTGTTCTTGTCCAATGCCTAATTTGCATTCTAAAGCTGAAGATGCGTGTGGTTGGATGCAGGGCTCTTATTTTATTTGTTGCAGCTGGGGCAATCCAGGAGGCATTGGCAGCCCTCCGAGAGGCACAACAGCCAGACACAGCTGCTATGTTCATACTGGCTTGCCGTGAAATTCACATGCAATTTATCACTAATTTAGGAGGTTCAGAGGATGAAACCAATGATTCAGTGGTTGACTTGCCTGGTCTAAGCCCAGGAAATGATGATGTAATTGCAGTTGGTGAATATTTTGGGGAGTATCAAAGGAAATTGGTGCACCTATGCATGGACGCTCAACCATTTTCAGATTGAACCAGGGTAGGCCGAAGTAGTTTCGAAACATGGCGTGGGGTATTTTGTTGGAAAAGAACATACCACCTGAGGCAAGCAGAATGTTCATCTCTTAGTCTCGTATGCCCCAAAGAATTTTCCTTGTATCCCAATCTGGCACTCAGAGAAGGCATGCCAATTTGTTTTGGAAGCAGTATCTATGGTGTTGAATACCGAAGAAGCTGGCTGCTGTAGAAACCGTCGAATATGTTGTAAGCTGAATGTTGTACAAAACTTCCATCCCTCAAGAGTGGGGGTGAAATTTATTGGCCATAGAAGACATTTGTTTGACTCATTCTTTGATTGTTAGTTGCTCATCGTGGCATTTTCACTATGATAAAAATATACATCTCCCATATTTGATCAATTTTATCGTTTCTCCTTTGATTTCCGCTTAACCAGTGGGAATTAGTTCATTTCGTTAGCAAGCGGAAATCATAAAGCATGGTAAGAAAAGCTTTCAGCAAAAAGTGGGAATATCAGGAATGTATATGGTAATATATTTTCATGAAGAAATATGGATGATTGATGCGAACGCAACAGCGAAATTGTTTTTGAGATATGGCAAAAAAACCTCGTACCTAATTAATCATACATGGGTGGGCACTTTCGAGTAGCGTACTGCGCAACTTGAAGACAGATTGCGACTAATACACGTCATTTCCCTCTCATGAGTAGGTTCAGTCAGGTAGCTTCTCTACCAGAGTAATGGAATGGAGGCTTAACTTCATCTCCAAGATACTTGCTCCACAAGAAACAACATTCTAGGAGCCATATTATAGCAAATTCACCATTTGATGAGCGAGCATGACAAAAATGCTCAAGTTTCTTACAACATGGGTCTGCCGCCAAAGCTTTTCATTTAAGAATGATGTTCAGCATTGAAAGAGCACTTGATACCCAGCAACATCCCCCCTCGTGTATCAATAAACTGACATGATTTGGCTCAAAATTTATATATATATAAAAAAAAAAACTGACCAAATCTATAAGCCTATATGCCAGATACAGATGCCATTTAGATCTAGTAGAGACAAAATACCTTCAAGATCTTGAGAATTCAACGAAAGAATCTCCTCCGACATCGTGCAGATCCAAGCTCCTCATACTCTGCCTTAGTCACACGCATTAATTCATAGTCAGGACTGGATGCTAGAAGTGAACCCCCTCGCCACACACCTAGGATTGGACTGTCAACATTCCCAAAGAATTTACCAAATGGGAAGATATAGCTTTCAAAGACGTAAAACATATTAGAAGGTGAGAGTTTACTCTTCTTGTGTTGTTATGTTGACTTGGTAGTCATCTGGGACAAGAGGGCGGAGATCCTTTTCTCTGAGGATTTAGCATAAAAATATGAGAATAAATCAAAGTGGTCCCTCAAAGATGATATTAATACAGGCCAATCAGGGAAGTGATTGAGCTTACAGTCTCTCAACAAATCTAGGAAACAATGTGCTCCCACCGGTCAATATTATGCTGTTCAAGCACGAGATTTGAACACTTGTAAGTGGCATGAGCAAATCAAAATTGAGAATTTCAGATGCTTTTATAGAAATGTAATTGAAAGAACATTAAACCACCTTTGGTAAAGTACAGGATGAAGATAAGGATGGCAGGCATTGACAGCTCTAACAATGCATTCCGCTAGTCCAGCCTCATTCATTCCTGAAAAGAAGAGACGGATTACCTAGTCACTTTATGGTTATTGAAGTATTAGGCAAAAAAATGGAACAACGTTCCCATTTCTTACATCATTGGTAATTTAATCAAACACATCTTCTCAAATGCTTTATTCTATATCCCATGCTCTAACAAACCAGACTATGGGTTCTAATGCTAAATTCCAAACTTCTGCCTCCGAACCCCAAATAACTACTAGAACATCCCTAAATTGGCTCCCATATAAACTGGAAAACCCTAATTAATGTTCACAATTATCAAAAAGAAAGAATATGATACACACCCAAATCTGCAGGTTGGAAGATCATCTCAGGAACAAGAAAACGCTCGTTTGTTAAGTCAAACTCCTGTACCAGGCAACCAAGACAATACTTTGAATATCACTTGAAATGAACAGGCAAAATCATCCACTTAATAAGAAAGAAAAACACTACATTTTTAGTTAAATCAACTCTCTTCCTCTCTGCCGTTTTATCCATAACTCCCAACTGATCTGTTTCATTCTTTGTTTCTATAGCTTCTGAAGAAGAGGCCCCATCGGTCAATGCAAGATGCCTCTTTGCTGCTTCAGGGTCTTTAACATAACCCTTTGTGTGAGTAACACCATCAGGCAAGACATAAGTACATCTAAAAAGATTGTCTTTTCCATGTTTCCTGTAAAAACGGTCTACACCATTTCAAAATAGCAGCAGAACAAATTGCTTATTTATTTGCAGTGTTTTAAAGCACACATTGCAAGCAAACAATAATAACCCTTACCATGAACAACACCATCACCATCAGGCAAGACATTAAAGTACATTCATGAAGATTTTCAACATCATTTCAAAATCGCAGAACACATTGCTTTTCATTATCCAGTGTTATAAAGCACACATTGCAAGCAATAATACTAACTTGGGTATATACCTGGCAAACTGGAGATCTCTTTCAACATCAAGAGAAACAAAGCAAAGCTTCTCTTTAACATCGTCCATTAGAAGAGTCTCGTCCATGACATTAATGGCCCGATAGGAAACCAACTCCTTGAGATAATTAGTCAAAGCTTTCCCACCCAAATCAATTCTCTTCACCCCATAATTCAAGGTGATGTTCTGAAATACAGGCGCCGCTTGCGAGAAAGAGAAGCCGCAATCCACCACCAAACTACACTGTGCCTCGGAAACCAGGCCACATGGACGGCAGCTGGTCTCGTAGAGGTGGACGAGGGAAGGGGAATCGGCGACGACGAGAGAGCTGAAGCCGAAGTCTTCGAAGACGAGCTCGTCGGTGGAGCGTTGGATGGAAGGGAGGGAAAAGAGAGGTTCGGTTAAGAGGAGGGAAGAAGAGGAAGGGGTGACGTGGAGGAGGGATGTGAAGAGGTGGGACCAGATGTCGCGTTGGAGATCGGGGTTGATTAGGTAGCCGCGGTCGATGGGGCGGCGAATGGCGGCGGAGGTTAGGTCATCGGGGGAGGAGGAGAAGGTGGTGGTGGGGTGGAGGAACTTCTTGGAGGTAAGGGGGCGGTAGAGGCAGTTGGGGATGACGACGGCGGGATTGCGTTCACCTCCTTGGCCGGCTTTAATGAAGCCACCACCGTTGTCCAGTACGACAACGTTTGACATTTGGGGGATTGGTGGAGATGGGGACAAATGTTGGATTCAGGTGGCGTTGGGGTTTTTAAGAGAGGTTTAACGTTTAAGGAAATGGCCGCTGCTCACTTCATCATCAGCAATCATCATATAAAAGCAACAAATTTACTTAACATTCATAATAATAATAAATTAACTTCATTTCCCAGATTTATTCTTCCTGAATCAAACCCATGGTTAAAAGTATGCTTCTATCTTTTACAAATTTTAATTTTAATTTCTTGACAAATGGCGTTGAAATAAAAGTATAGGCACTAATTTCCTAAAAAAATATATAAGAATTGAATTTTAAACTTTTGAAAAATACAAGGATTTACGACCTAATTCTTTGAAATTGAAAATTTATAATTTAATTAATAATAATTAAAGAATTATTATTTTAACTAAAAATGATAAAAAAATTAATTTAAAGATGGTGAAATTATCCTTCTATTTAAAATAAATAAATGGTTTTTCATCAAAAACCTTGAGTAAAAATTTTACTTAAAATAAAAATAAATTATCAATATAGTCAACAAAACGGAAATTTTGATAAATAAAAAATTTATCACCCTAGTTATGATTTAATCAATAATAATAAATATGATTTTTCATATCATATCATGTTTTACATGATTCATCTCATTTCTCTGTGATGTTTAGACAAAAATAAAAGGAAAACATGATACTTGCACTGCATAGTTTATCAAAGGTATTATAGCTGTAAATACATGTAAACTCCAATGCAAGAATATTATATAATTCCAAAATACATCAACGAAGATGGTTGATGTGATTGTTATAATGTTGAACCATGATTACAATGTGTATTTTAGTAGGGCGGATAATAGTACCCTCCTGCCTGCCCCATGCCATTCACTTGTGGCATCCCATACGGCATCATTACCAGTTGTGCAGCAGCACCATAGTAGACGGAACTTGCTGTGATCTTGGCCAAACTTGATTGCCCTTGCATTCCATCCCTTCCGTATTGATTCCATAGCTGTTGCTCCTGTACCAGTAGCTGCTGCTTCTGCTCCATGTCCGCTATCTGCACATACGAAGGCGGTGGCACTGTAAGCGATGCGGCAAAAGGATCCTGCTGTCCTACTGGCTGCACTGTGCCATCCGGGGCAGGCAAAGCCAGCACTTGAGTAGCGGCCTTGCCAGGGCCAGGCATCGCAACACTACTTGCACTCCCACCACTTAGCTGTCTGGAGCTCACATGCTGCCTCACCGCCCCCTGATCATACATGCCATTCAGTAACAACGGATCAAAACCACCTGCTAATCCAGCTTTCTGCTTCGATAAATTACTAGCTGACTCAACCAACACCAATTCCCAATCCGCTTTACCAGGCTCAGCAGCTGGTGTTTGCCATGCAGAAGTCACATCTCGCTCTCCATCTGAAGGAAATGCTTCCCACGAACCATTAGCATTTGAGGTGGGTGGTCCAGAGAATAAAGCCAACGCCAATTTGTTCCCTTGCTCATCAGCTGAAACCGCATCGTCCCTTATATTCACAAGGTCCTCTGTAACCTGCGGTGGGACAGTCTTAGGTTGTTCAGGTTCAGGTGGTGGAGGAGGTGGGTTATAATTCTCAGGTGCAGGAAGAGCCTTTATTTCATTCATGTTTGTTTCAGGCTCCTCCTTAACCGGTCGTTTCTCTTCCCTGAGTCTCTCCAGACTCTTCTGGCCATTGGCCATTTCCTTCAAAAATCCATCAAGTGTACCCAAAAGCTTATCTGTAATTCTCTGCACTTCGGGATACTCGGATGACCTAGCAATTCCAACGTCCTTACACCAACCATAAAACCCAACAAGCTCATCAATCATCTTTGCAGCGCTAACATAAGCATCAAAACCCTTAACACAATCCACGTACTCCATCTCAGTAAACCTATCCAACAAAATCCCTAATGCTTCACATATCTCGACATAAAGCCCGAAACTCTCCTTCAAAATTTGATAAAATGCAACAAGAACCAACCTGCTATCTTTCGCCATACCGGCTGGCCTACAACCCAACACTCTATCAAGAATCCTCAACAACTGATGCAGCCTCCCTACAACCCTCTCTGGCCTCATTTCCCTCATTGGTGTTCCCTCTTTCCTACCATCTTTTCTTAAAGAATCATTCAAATCACCGTAAGACCTCGATCTCCTATCAGTTTCTCGGTCATAATCATCCCTAAATTCACCATACTCACGCCTATTCCGCTCATCTCTCTCAGCAAACTTGTCCTCCCCATCTCTCTTCTTCTTCTCAAACACCGAAAATTCAACCTTCTCATCCAGATACATAGCATAAAACCTAACAAAACCAGCATGATCCCACGAATTCGAATGCGCCTCATCCCTAAAATCAGACATATTCAAAACCCTCATTCCTCTCCTAGTTGCATACACAATCTCCTCTTCAAAACAAGGGTTCCCATCAACCAAAAGCCTATGAACAAGCATCAAAGACTTAAGTGCCACAATCCAATCATGGGTTTTACGCAATCTTTTCGACACCGTAGCGATACAAGCACTAATATAACCCCTAGAATATGATGTGAGGCTTATGATCTCCCGGAAATACTTCTCATCAGCCGGATCTTCATCATGGCTTGTGGCTTTCACCACCAAAACTTCCAGTTCCGGCGCTATGTTCCCCGCCACTTTGGCTATGCTTATACTCGTCTGATCCTTCACAGCCCCGATCGCTTTACGGATTGTGCTTGGCGCCATTGGGAAAACACCCTGCTTTCCTTTCTAATCTAAATTTTTTATGTATCTTATATAAAGAAAGAAAGAACGATCAAATCTTTATGCTCCAAAACGAAACGTCTGCAATATAAACTGAAACTGGCTTGTTCTTTTTGATAAAGAAATCATAAACTTTTTTATCCTTGAAAATCGAAACTTAACAAAAAAACTAAAATCGGGTCCCTTTTTTTTCTTCTAATATAGAATCTTGATCCAAAAACGAAATTGAAAATGAAAATGGGGGTTTATCTGCGTTTACCTTTCAAGACTTTGTTAGATCCCAAAAGGTAGGAGAAGATCTATGAAGAATTTCACGGCGGAGATGGTGTCCGTAACAGACGGTGGAGAGCGGACCCAAAAGACTTAACGGTGACTGTATAAATTTACTCTCTTTTTTTTTTTTAGTGCAGAGATGAATTGGGAGTGAAGAATCTATTAAAGTTTCGTGATTGTCTCCATTTCTATAGCTGTGTGTGTTATACTCAAAAGCAGAGAGACAGAGAAGGAGCGGGCAAAGATTTGCAAAAGCGCGTAATGGACGGCGAGATGCTTCCATCTATTAATATAATTAAAATTTTATTTTTAAATCTTAAATCTTAAATAATATATAATATTTGTTTTTAGAAGAAATAGTTACTTTTTAGGATGACTATTTAAAAATTTAAATCAATTTTTTAAAAAATTTATATACATTATTAGATATACTAAAATAAATAATATATAATACACATTTTATTCTCACAATTTATTATCAAAATATATTATTCTTTTAGATTATTAAGATGTTAGATGTAATGGTAAGTCATATGTTTTAAAACGAAATAAAAATATCAAAAAAATATATTCTTTTAGCTTTATAAATAAAATTAAAAGTTATTTTTTTGAAATAATAAATTATCTAATTTTAAATTAATTTATTCTTAAAAAAATTATTGAGGATAAATGACATGCTTTTTTTTTAAGTCGTTTATCGAAATTTTTTAAGTTGAAAAAATAAAATAAAAAGATAAATTATTTGAAAAGACCAAATCAACAATATTCCTTATAATGATGTTTCTTAGAATAAGAAAATTTCAAAATCAATAAAAGATAAATGTCAACCTCATTCTAGAATTTTACATTCAAATGTTAATATTTCATTTATTGACTTTAATGATATTTTATTAATACTCTTTTCATAAAAAATATATATATATATACGTGCTACTGCTTAAAATTTTTTATCCGATTGAGTATTAGTTCAATTGATATTGATAGTATCGTCAATGCAAAAAGATATGAGTTTGAGTGTAATGAAACACATTATCTTCTTATCTAAATATTAGATAGAGGCTATGAACATTTATAAACATTGATACTAAACTCATATGAAATGAATTAAATAAAAAATAATAATCTCTATTTTAAAATCATTTTTCATGAAATGAAAAAGGGAGAGGCATGAATGCTCTCTCTCCTTTCTTTTCACAAGCGACTTTTGGAGAAAAGAAGGTCAGACTGCTTACAATTAATTAATTACTTTCAAGAAAATAATTAATCTTCAAATGTGGCCATAAACTTGGAAATATTATTTTTTTATAGACTATAGAATCAACATAATATCTTTTAATTAAAATTAAACATTGCAGATAATAGTGTTTCTTTTTTTTACATAAAATGATAATAGGTTACTACCCTAATCACTTAATTATTGATAAATTTTGATTTAATCATTCAACTATAAAAATAACTATTTGGTAACTAATGAAAATGTAGCCTACACTTTTTTATCAGTATAATCCTTAAGTTTTATAACCCTAATTCTATATAAAAACATATAAAAAAATCAAAAGTCTTTTAAGAATTTGAAAAACTCTAAAAAAAAAAAATTAGACAACATTTTCAAAATATATAAAAGAGAAAAAATCAATTGAAATTGAAGGTCTGTACAATGTTGTGTTTTGCTCAACTTTTCTTTTTGAACCCTTATTTAGAAACCCAAAATTTATCTTTGGTTCATCCTTTCTCAAATTATGGATGAATACTATAATCGACAGCATCATCAACTTCATACTAATGACAACAATCACCGCCACTGCAACAACCATGTTTGTTCAATTCCCCACTTTCCATTTTGCCCTTACCTTCCTTACCATCACCAAAACGGCAAACCCTAATTACGACTATAATTATAGTACACTCCACCCTAGCCCAATTGTCATCATCACGAATCCACGCCATCACTTTCGGCATTAACATTTTTTGGTTTGCCAACCACTGAATCTGACTACTTGGATTCAAAACCTAAGTTATGAGCTTTCTTATAGCGTTGGACATTGTTGCTTCAAACTTGGGTTATTGAAAAATTTATCTTCTTAAACTTCTTTGAAAGAAATGAGTAAGGAGAATAGCTTAGCGAGACGATCAAAGATGGATTAAACTTAAGAAAATGGATGCAAAAGTTGTGACCAGTCAACCATGGAATCAATTAACCAAGACCTAGAAATAAAATCAAAACCCAACCTTAAAGAAGCACAACACTAAAAATGTTTCATCAATGCACCATAACCAAACTAAAGAAATTAAAGAAAATAAACTTTTTATGTATAACTTAATTTGTTGTGTATTTATATATATTTATATAATTTTCAATTTTTTAAAAAGAATTTTGAATTCTTTTATATAATATCAAGGAAATTGAGGACTACTGATTAAAAAAAAAGTTGAGGTGACCAGAAAAAAACAAGTTTCAAAACGTTAGTGACCAAGTAGTTATCCAAAATGAAAATGATTCGTAATTAAGTGACTATGGCTGTAGTTTACCCACAAATATCAATGTATAGCATCTCTTTTTAAAATAACATTTTCACGGAGGACGTAAACAGTGCAGAAAAGAAAATTTGAAGGCTCAATTCTTCTCTCTCGTTTCTTTTTCCTTCCCCCACAATTTCAAGGATCAATTTGTTGCTTATTCCAACTGTGTCTGTCATTTTCTCCGAAAGCGAGTGAACGCAGTTACTATGTTCATCCTCCGAGTTCACTCGGTGGACACCGAGTTACCCCTCACCGACGCCGAAGAAATCGAATTCTATACCACCACTTCCCTATCAAACCCTAACCCTAAATTCCGCGAAAGGAGAGGGGTCGTTCACCTCTATCGGAAGGCGTCTCAAAGCTCCCTCCCAAATCCTAGTTCTCGCTCCACTTCTCTTTTTGTCGTCGCCGTCCCTAAGTATCTATCCGCTGCCGATTTCATCCGATTTGCTGGCTCCCACATCGAGAATATCACCTACATCCTCTTCATCTGGTATCATTCATCTCCCTTTATCACGCTTCCTTTTTATCATTTTGATCCCAATTTGATGATTTCTTTTCATTTTAAAAAACACAATTCTATCTTTGCATTATACTTACGCTTATAAGAAAAAAAGGGGGGGATTAAAAATTTCTTTTTCGTTAATGCTAAATGTTTTTTTAATATTAGGAATGATGGAATGGAAGATAGGTATAGCGTATTAATAGAGCTAGCTGCCCAGTCGGCGGCCGATGCATTCTATTTTAGCTTGAATGGGAAGCGGTTTTCACCTGCTGAGGTTGGTAAAATTTGCCTCAAATTACTTCGTTATGATCCTCTTTTGAATAACAATTTTGATTAACGAGTTGTGTTTCTTTTAGGCTGAGTTATGTCACATCCTTTTTACGCATTCCGTGGAATACACCGAATTGGGTGAGATTGCAAGCACACCTCCTGTAGGGTTCACCGAGTTGCCTACTTGCCCCATTTGTCTTGGTTAGTATAAAGCCTAAATTACCCTATTAATCTTGTCTGTTCATGTTGTTATATATTTATGCTATTAATTTCACTTCTCTTTTTTTGTTTGGTGTATGGCAACAGAGAGATTGGACCCGGATACTAGTGGGATACTTAGTACATTTTGTGACCATTCATTTCAATGTTATTGTACTTCAAAATGGACTTACTTGTCCTGTACAGTAAGCTAGCTCTTGGTTCCTTGAATAATTTTTGCACTTTGTATTGTATTAGTGTCTGTTATCCTTCTAGCATGATCCAGGAGAAGCTTACTTTTTTCTTTCTTTGGGTATCGGTTACTACCATTGCATCTGCATCTATTAGGTTTAGGACACATGTTACTTAAAATTGGTATTGTTGCTATTTTTTATATGGATTAATGTTTTAATCAGTATTATGTGTGTTGATAGGTCTGCCGATTTTGCCAGCAGCAAGAAGAAAATCCAGTCTGTTCTATTTGTGGATCAGGGGAGAATCTTTGGATCTGCTTGATATGTGGTTTTATGGGGTGTGGAAGGTAATGCATTATCAGCTGGTCCTTCCTTATTGTGTTAAAAATCTTTTATCAATATCTAAGCGCAGTTATTTTATTTATGTTTTGAATTTTTTTATATGAATTTGTGCTCTTTTATGTTTCAACCAACTCTTTTGTGGCCACTGCAGATATAAAGAAGGTCATGGGGTTAGACATTGGAAAGATACACAGCATTGCTATTCCCTTGAATTAATATCACAGCAAATATGGGATTACGTGGGTGATGGTTATGTACATCGTTTGACTCATTCAAAAGTTGATGGCAAACCAGTTGAGATCAACTCCCGTTGCACATCAATTGAAGGAACTTGTCATTCATGTGGCTATGGTGATGATTCTGGAATTAATGAGGCCATCTATAGCAGCAAAGTTGAAGCGGTATATTGTCCTTATAAATAACTTCTGGCTGGTTATTTTTCAACGATAAGTTTTTAAACTAGTTGAATGGAAATCTTAACTATGTTATTTTTTTAAGTTCAACAGGTTCCCTTGAATGAGTAAAACAATTTCATTATCATGCTTTGTGATTTGGTTTTGAAACTTTGTGTCTTTAGTTTTTTATATATAACAAAATAACTGCCATACTTCACGTGCACATGTGCTGACTTGGACATAAGTGCCAATGGAACAGGTTTTTGACGAGTACAGTCGGCTTCTGGCTACTGAGTTGGAGAAACAAAGACAAGTAAGAGTAACACTGATGTTCTTTAATTTGTAGTATTATGGATTTCCTTCACTGTTCTTGTGTTTGTGTCCTACCGGTGCTATTGTGGCTTTTTACTGTGTTAAGAACTAGTATTTATCTTCTGTTTTCACTCCCCTCCCCCAGAACTATGAATCTTTACTTGCTGAAGCCAAAGGCAAAAGAGATAGTACCATTGCTGAAGCAGTGGAGAAGGCTGTGACATCCGAGATGCAGGACATCCAAAGCAAACTGGATAAGTGTACAGAGGAAAAAAATGCTCTTGCTGAGGTGTGTTTCAATGTATTCTGATATACAAATTCTGTATGCGCTTAACTGTGCAAAGCATTTGCATAATTGGTTCTTTTATAACATCACCATTATCAGTTGCACAGTTTGTAGCATTTGTCACCATCTGAGTTTTTTGTAACAGATCAACCGTAAACTCATAAAAGACCAACAAGTTTGGCACGTAAAGGTCAAGGAAATCGAAGAGAGGTACTATTGTTTCTTGCTCAAAGGGGCAAAGCTTGCTACTAGTCCACATTCAACTCATTTTTTTATTTACCTTTTTTTAATTGAATTATTTATTCCATCCATTGCTTAGTTGCTTGTCTTGTCTCTCGGGTATTACCTTCTGACTTTTTTCTTGTATTTTTCTTACATGGTTATTTTGGTTTTCATTTTAGGGAAGCCTCTGAATCGAGGTTAATGGATGAGAAGATACTTGATCTGGAAGAGCAGGTAACTTAATGGCCTAAGTTTATATGTATCTATGCAATTGCTTGAGATAACTGGCTTTGACAGTAATTATTTATCATGACAGGTACGTGATCTTAAGGTCTATATCGAAGCTCAGAAGACACTTACTGACATGACAGATTCAAATAGCATCAAGGGAGGAACGGTGTTGCCTGTTCCATCAACGCAATCATCCTCGACTAACACCAGGCGGCACAAGAAAGCAGGCCGAAGGCGGAATTAGGTTAATGGGATATTGCTGAGGAAAAGAACAATCATGTTTTTTGTTGTACAGTTGAATAATTCGTAGATACAGAAAAT
Organism: Gossypium hirsutum; assembly: GCF_007990345.1. Lineage (NCBI taxonomy): Eukaryota > Viridiplantae > Streptophyta > Magnoliopsida > Malvales > Malvaceae > Gossypium > Gossypium hirsutum. Next base: position 4,512,629 of record NC_053443.1, read on the forward strand.
GAAGATTTAGTAAAAAATGGAAAATGAAGATAATATATGGAAAATTTAGGCGGCCTGGGTAAGTGTTTTGACATTAGAGTTTTATACCCAGAATTTGTTTAGATGTGTGAGTTATATTGATTATTAACCGCGAAGCAAGTAAAAGAAGGCATCAGCAAAAAATGGTTCCAGCCAATGGCATGGAACGTGATCGGGGGTTGGAAGATTTTACCATTAATTTCTCCACTTATGAAGGATTGAAACAACTTTTAGATCTATCATGTGGCGCAAATGGGGGATTTCTATTGGACGTGCGCTTGTGACAAGGTTGAGCGGAGGAGTAATTTATCAATAAAAGTCGTTTTTTTTTCAAAATTTATCGAAATTGGTCATTTTCCGCGACATCGCGTCCACGTCAGTGCGATTTGCTTACGTGGACACAAATCGTGCCTACGAGGACGCGATTTGTTGACGTGGATGAACAGTTTATGTTTTTAAGCTTGGAAAACTTTGAAACGTATAACTTTTCGCTCGGTTGTTCGATTGAGACGAATTTTTTTTTATTTTGAATAACTTTTCGAGATTTACGCGCTGACAAATTGCCGAAGGCGGTTTGCCGCACTTTTCGTCGAAAACGATCTTTTTTCCCCTAAATTTTGATTTTTTCGGTTTAAAATTAAATTTTGAAACATTCAAATCATTATTTTCCTTATTTATTTGAAGTAAACACCGGATCATTTTTTACAGAATTGTCTTATATCATCCTGTTATAGGTATAAGTTAGCTCATTCCACTTTTGAGAAGTTCCCTAAAATTTACCATTTTATTAAATTTAGTCCCTAAAACCTAAATAGTCATATTTTCAAATCTAAGCTTCGTTTTTCAATTCAAATTCAATTTCATCCTTCCATAACATTCAAATATTCTTAAATACAAAAATTTCATGCTAATTTTGAAGTAATTACACTTTAGTCTCTATACTCGTAACTAACAAATTATACTTTACAAATTAGTCCCTATTCATCTCTAAACAGTTTGTCTGCGCGTAGATCTCGAAAATTTATTCGAAATAAAAAAACCTTTTAAATCGGACAACCGAGCCAAAAGTTATGGCCTTTCAAAGTTTTTCAAGCTAAAAAGCATAAACTGTTCATGCCACATCAGCAAATCGCGTCCTCTAGGGCGCGATTTCCGTCCACGTCAGCAAGTCGCGCTGACGTGGACGCGATTTCGCAGAAAATGGACTATTCCGGTAAATAATTAAATAGTTGGCCATTTCGGTAAATTTTGAAAAAAAAGACTTTTATTGGTAAATTACCCTGAGCAGAGATTAAATTTATGATGATCTGACAACTTAAAATTATAAATTTTTATACGAACATAGATGTCATTTCATCTATATCCATTCAAAGTGTACCTTTTTTTGTAATTTTATTAAATATATTTAATTTTTTTAAAAAAATTTAATTGCATGGATATCAAAATATATAAATCAAATACTAATATAAATTGTAACAACTAAAAATATTTTTTTAAAATATTTCCCACCATTACTTTTTCTCCCTCTTTCTTTTTACCTTTCAAGTTCATGATATCTAATTATAATCCAGAATAAATCATCAAAAAAAAAAAGCCAAAAAGAATGAAAAGCTGTTGAAATCGAAAAATTTGCAAATAAACCTCACGGTTAATGAAGTAAAAACAAAGAAGAAAGCATATAAACAAGGCGATTTAAACCTACAAATGGATTATTTATTTAGTGTATAAGAAAAAAAAAAGACTGAGATCAAAGCAAAAAATGAAGATGAAAATTATTCGAAAGTGTAAGATGATAAAATATAAGATTATTGAAAAGTCTTGAATCTATAGGATTTTCAGTCTGCTTTTGCGGCATGTTTTCTTTGTCTGCTATCTTGGCATGTTTTTTTATTTTTATTTTATTTTCTTGTTCATTTGATTTCCATTTAGTTGATTGTATCTTTCGATCTGCTTATGGAAGAGGAGATTGGGGATGAGGAGGACGAAGCATGGGAGAATGGGGGGAAGGATCGATATCGGTGGAATCTTATGCGTTTTGCTTGGTTGGATCGTTCCTTACAACGAGTGTTGTTCAATTCCAGGTCATGAGGAATATTATGGCTAATTTCTTTCTAGCATCAATTGGGGGTGATTGGATTACTGAGATTGAGGATAAACAGTACCTTTTATTAGCTAATTAAGTTATAAGTTTGTTAGTTAGTTTATAACAAACTTAACCATCATCTAGCTGTTATATAGTTGTTATCTAGCTGTAATTTTCTGCTAGCTTAGTTAGCTGTTTGCTTCATATATATAAGCATTTTTCCTATTCTATAAATAATAAGGAAAATCATTTTCATATTTTCCACGTTTTCTACATGGTATCAGATGTAAAATTCTCTCTTTCTTTCATTTTTCTTTTTCGCCAAACACTCTGTTTTTCTTGATTTGCTCTTTCAATGGCAACTTCCGATCCATTGCTTCCTTCCCGTCCGTATTTTCTTCATCCAAATGAAAATCCATTGCTTGTTCTTGTTACTCCAACATTAACCAGCCTTAATTACAATTCTTGGTCGAGAGCGATGCAAATGGCTCTTCTTTCTAAAAACAAATTGAAGTTTGTTGATGGTTCTATTCTTCCTCCGACGACCACAGATTCGATCTATCCGGCGTGGGAGCGGTGCAACAACATGGTGATTTCATGGTTGCATCATTCTATTTCACAATCCATTGTTAACAGTATTCTTTGGATTGATACCGCGCATGAGATTTGGCGCGATCTTCATGAGAGGTTTTCGCAGGGTGATGTCTTCCGTATATCTGATCTTCACGATGAAATTTCTGTTTTCAAACAGGAAGAACGCTCTGTGACTGATTACTTCACTGAGTTGAAGATTCTTTGGGACGAGTTGTTAAATTTTCGTCCACTTTCATCGTGTTCGTGCCGTGTTCAGTGCTCGTGTGGTGCTTTTCCCACCATCGAAAGTATCACAATAATGACTATGTCATTCGTTTTCTCAAAGGATTGAATGAGCAATATGTTTCTGTTCGATCTCAAATCATGCTTCTGGATCCTCTTCCGACTATCAATAAAGCTTTTTCTATGGTGATTCAACAAGAGCGACAGCTTCTTGATCCCTCTTCTACTGTTTTTTCGAGCAATGCTGTTCGTCAATCTTCCAAGAGGCCATCTCAGGCTTCTTCTCGATCTTCTGATTCCAAGACTGATACTCGAAAATGTACCTTTTGTGGTGGTTTACGACAGACAGTGGATACTTGTTATCATAAGAATGGATTTCCACCTGGCTATAGGTCTCGTAATTCAACCTCTCGTGTTCATAATGTGTTTGAGGAAATTGATACAAACACGGTTGATTCTGTTACTGGATATTCTCCGCCTGTTACATCACAAGGTTCTGGTGTTACTTTGACTCAGGAGCAGATAACTCAGTTGTTGGCATTGCTTCTTTCTTCCTCGAACCAATCAACCAATCACACTCAATCACAACCTACACCACACCTCACCAACCAAGTCCTGGCTACTCCATCTCTCACCCTTGCTTCTATTGAAGGTATATCTTCTACACCTATATCTTTTCATTCACCCTATTGGAGAGTTGATACTGGTGCTACTGACCATATCACACACACATTAACCTCTTTTGCATCCTACACTGAAATAAAACCTATCTATATTACATTACTTAATGGTACTAAAGTCACTGCTCGTTTCTCTGGCACTGTTATATTTTCTGCACATCTTTACCTTACCAATGTCCTATACATTCCTGAATTTGCCTTTAATCTATTTTCTATCACTAAACTTACATCCACCTTATCTTGTTCTTTTGTGTTTCACAAATCTTCTTGTGAAATACAGGCTCTCCCCTCTATGAAGATGATTGGTACAACTAGAGTGTTGTCTGGTCTTTATTTGTTGGACTGCCCTGTTGCTTCTTTTTCAGTGTCAACCCCTACTGCATTACAAATTTCTTCATCATTCACATTGTGGCATCATCGACTTGGCCATCTTTCAAATTCAAGGCTCAAGTTGCTGTCATCATCTATTCTCAACTTGTCTTTTTCGAGTGATTCTCCTTGTAAAACCTGCCATTTGGCAAAGCAAAAGAAACTTTCTTTTCCTGTAAGCCATTCACTATCAAATAAATTTTTTTATTTGATTCATTTTGATATTTGGGGGCCTAATGGTGTTGTTTCCATTACTGGCCATCGTTATTTTTTAACAATTGTGGATGATTTTAGTCGTTTTACTTGGGTTATCCTTATGAAAACAAAATATGAAGCTCGTGTTCATCTTCAAAATTTTTGTCTCTTGGTTGACACACAATTTGGTTGTAAACTCAAGACTATTCGAAGTGATAATGGTCCTGAGTTTAATATCCCACCTTTTTATGCTTCTCGTGGTATCATTTATCAAAACTCTTGTGTTGAAACTCCACAGTAAAATGGTTTAGTGGAGCGTAAACATCAACATATCCTTAATGTGTCTCGTGCCTTGTTGTTCCATTCCAAATTACCTGAGCTTTTCTGGGGTCATGCCATTTTACACTCTGTATTTCTTATTAATCGTACACCAACACCCTTATTAAACAATCTTACCCCTTTTGAAAAACTAAACTCTACTCCACCAGATTATCAAGCCTTAAAAGTTTTTGGTTGCCTAAGCTTTGCCACCACCTTACAATCCAATAGACATAAATTTGATCCTCGTGCCAGAGAATGTATTTTCCTTGGTTACCTACCTAATGTCAAAGGCTATATTTTGTTTGATCCTGCTTCTCATGACATTTTCATCTCTCGAAATGTCATGTTTCATGAAACCACCTTTCCAACTGTCACACCTTCCTTTGACACTATCCCATATATTACTTTTGATCCTTCAATGTCTTATGATACTGATATACCACCTCCTGAACCTATTCCCTCACCTCAATCTAACTTATCAACTTAATCCTCTCGGCCGTCTCGCACTTGAAAACCACCTTCTTACCTCCAGGACTATCAATGCCATTTATGTCCACCAAGCCAACCTCACTCCACTCTTTATCCATTAGCTAATTATCTTACCTATGCCAACCTCTCCACTTCTCATTTACATTTTACCTCAGCCATCACTGCAGCCATTGAACCTCAAACTTTTAATCAAGCCAACAAACAGTCCCAATGGAGAGAAGCAATGCAGGCTGAACTTTTAGCTCTTGAACAAAATAACACTTGGGTTCTTGTTGATTTACCACCTGGGAAACAAGCCATTGGTTGCAAATGGGTGTACCGTATTAAGCACAAAGTAGACGGTTCTATTGAGTGTTATAAGGCTCGTTTGGTTGCTAAGGGTTACACGCAAACTGAAGGTATTGACTACTTTGATACTTTCTCTCCTGTAGCAAAGATTACAACTGTCAGATTGTTACTTGCTATGGCTGCTTCAAAGAAATGGTTTCCCCAACAGTTAAATGTTAATAATGCCTTCTTACATGGAGACCTTGATGAGGAAGTTTATATGTTTCCTCCTCCTGGATTTGATTTGGGTATGAATAAGGTTTGTAAACTTCAAAAGTCACTTTATGAACTTAAACAGGCCAGTAGGCAATGGTTTTCAAAGCTTACATCAGCTTTGTTATCTATTGGATATGTGCAATCCATGGCTGATTATTCCTTATTTGTGAAAAATGAAGCTACTTCATTTACTGCTTTGTTAATCTATGTTGATGATGTGATTCTAACTGGTGACAACATGGATGAGATTAACAAAGTCAAGGCCTTCTTGGATACCTCATTTCGGATCAAAGATTTTGGAGATTTAAAGTATTTTTTGGGGTTAGAGGTAGCTCGAAGTTCATCTGGTATTCATTTGTCCCAAAGAAAATATGTCTTGGAAATTCTTTCTGATTTTGGTTTCTTGGAGTGCAAACCTGCTAAAACACCTATTACAACCAAACTGTCAAAGGATGCTTCTCATGAATATCTTTCTGATGTTACTGCATATAGACGACTTGTTGGACGATTGATTTATTTGTAGTCTTCTCGCCCTGATATATCATTTGCAGTACAACAACTGAGTCAGCATTTCGATAAGCCTACACTCTCACACTTGTAGGCAGCTCATAGAGTGCTTCGATATTTGAAAGGATCTTCTAGATCTAGTTTGTTCTTTTCTAGTTCAAAAATTCAACTAGTTCTCAAAGCCTTTAGTGATTCAGATTGGGCGGGTTGTCCGGATACGCGACGGTCAATCACTGGATATTGTATGTTCTATGGTGAATCATTGATTAGCTGGAAGGTAAAGAAACAAACTACTGTTTCTCATTCTTCCACAGAAGCGGAGTATAGAGCACTTGCATCCATAACATGCGAAATCCAGTGGCTACATTTTTTGATGACTGATCTTCATCAGCCTGTTTCTCGTCCAACTTCATTGTATTGTGATAATGCTTCTGCTTTACAATTGGCTGCGAATCCTGTTTTTCATGAGAGGACAAAACATATAGAGATAGATTGTCATCTCATTAGAGAAAAGACTACTCAGGGTGTTATCAAATTGCTTCCTTGTTCATCCAAAGATCAACTTGCAGATATCTTTACCAAGGCCCTTGCTGCAGTTCCTTTTGAGGCAAATTTGGTCAAGCTGGGAATGAAGAATATCCACTCTCCAGTTTGAGGGGGTGTATTAGCTAATTAAGTTATAAGTTTGTTAGTTAGTTTATAACAAACTTAACCATCATCTAGCTGATATCATCTAGCTGTTATATAGTTGTTATCTAGCTGTAATTTTCTGTTAGCTTCGTTAGCTGTTTGCTTCATGTATATAAGCATTTTTCCTATTCTGTAAATAATAAGGAGAATCATTTTCATATTTTCCACGTTTTCTACACCTTTTTTGGTTTTACTACAAGTTGACATAGACAGGGTTGTATCGAGGTCCTCAAACCTTTAATAGTCTTCTTGTTATGCACCAGCTTTTAGCAGAGGAAGATCAACTTCAGATATTTCTCGTTAAGGGTATTTGGGTTTAAGGTATGCATTCATCGCTGCAGTTGACTAATGTCAAAGTCTCATGGGTCGCGGGTTACGGGTCAAAATCTGTGATCAATGCACACGGAATGTTCTATAGAGGTTAATTAATTAAATGGGGTTCATTTAATTCACTTGAATTGGCTCAATCCGTAGAATATATGGAGAAGCCTATCTACTTCATGCCTTGTTAGCACAGTAAAATTCTCCGGTAAAACCAGAGTTACGAAGATTATTATAAATCTTAAGGAATAAAGGTATATAAAGCTTAAATTATTTAAGAGTCTGTAGATAAATACTAATCTTAGACGTTGAATCTAAAATATAGCCTAAAGCTACGTGTTCATTAATGCCAAGCCAAGCAAGGCAAGGAGCAGTATTTATATAGCCTGCTGAGGCCTTTGAAAATTCACATTTGAGAATGAAAATTTAGCTCAGATAATGGAAACCCTTAAAAGGCCTAAAACCCATCACTATACTATTTATCATGAAATTTTAAGAGAATCCAAGCCCAGCCTAATTTTCCTAGTTGAAATTTCCGAAGACAAAAAAGAACCTACTTTAACTGCACCATGTTTCTTTTACATCCCCCGGGGAGAAGAAACCTAAACCTATCTGCATTTTGTATTAAATATGAAGGAAGATGAACTGCTGAATCTGAACGGGCAATGGAACCCATCTTTTTAATCATCTCCTTGAAGGAATACTCTTCTGGGAGCATATCGAACAGATCATCTCCCCTGCATATGATTCTCTGTATTCTAGAGTAGTTTAGAAACGCTTTCCTCTTTACTCTGTCTGCATGGCTATAACCAGTCATCTTCAACGTGAATTCTTCCAGGCTACGGAAGCAAAAGCTGCAATGCCATCCTGCATCCGAAAATATTACATCCGATTGCCGTGAGTGCCGGTACCGAGTCTGTGGGGTGTAGATCTGAACCGTGGCTCGCCAACTGCTGTAATCCACCGGGAACTCGAACGAATACATGTAATGCTTCAACTCAAGGTGCAATATAGGTGGTACTCCATCACACCATTGTAGTAGTTTCAGTGTGTGGGGGCTTGGGACCTCATCTGTGTCCGACATTATTACAAGGTCTCCGTTAGATATCCCGGCACTGTGAAGCAATCCGTTCATAGCACCACGTTGGAGTGATTCGAGAACGAATGGATCTTTGAGCGAACCAGGGGATGCAATTCTGCCAGGGAATACACCGTAGACGATCTTCTCCTCGGCAAAGGCAAACCTGGCACGGTTTGATGCAAAGAATAGAGGTTTGCGGATGCCGGTGAAAGTGGTGTTTGACTCCATGATTACAAATTTCGAAACATAGGGGTTAAGCTCGTGCCACCTGATCTCAAGCAAGTCTAGTTCATTGCTGAAGATGATGTTGTCGAAGATACGGCGTGGTTGTGAACGTATGGACCAATTATGGAGGCGACAAAGGTGTTCCACTGAAACATTTTCAGCATAATAGTGAGGTAGGCGTCTGAATGGCAGAGGGGGCTTGTCCCAGAGCGGCCGAAAAAAGTTGGATATCTTCTGGCCATAGTTATATATGCCAATCACGCAAACTGGCGCAAGCATCAAGAGGGCGAAAAAAAGAAGCTTAGGTGGTGATCTTCTGGTAGTGAGGCGGCGGAGTCGTGTTGCCATGCTTTGAAGTAGAAAAGCTTAGGAAAGACAGCAATTGGCATGCTTTGCTTATTCAATTAACAAACAAACAATCATGGCACCGAGATAGCCTGCACAAATTCACCAAAATTTTAGTTCTAAAGTAACAAATATGTCAAATTTACCCAAAACTGGTTTTCATGAAAGTTAAAAGACAAGCATCGATTCTCTCTACAAATAACAATGCAGGCAATTTTTGTCCCATTATAAACCATATACTGAAAAAAGCATAAATCTAGCATTATATAGGGACAGAGATGTGTTGGGATAAACACGTGTAAGCAAACAAGTAAAATAACAAATAAATTAAAAATATCAAACACATAAATTTTATGTGAAAAAACTCTTCTAAAAAGGTACGAGCAAAAAAATATTTCACTAATATGAGAAAAGTACAAGAGAGAGAATCAAAATAAAAAAAATTCGAAACCCCGAAAAGAGTCTCCCGTTATTTTTTTTTATCTAGGTCTAATTCATACACTAATCCCAATAGCTCTAAAGTAACTATACTTAGTGTCCACTTACCCTAGATACATTTTAGATATTAATTAATGCAATGTAATATTAAATACGCAGGAATTAGGAAATAATCTCAAAATTGTTTTCGAAGGAATCAGCTGCATATTTTCATATCTCGTAGTGTCGCCGGGATGAAGATTTTTTTCTCATCGTGACCATGGCTGCTCGTTGTGATCTCATTGTCTGTTTTGGCATGAAATGCGAGTCATGCTCCACAAGATGCTTAAATTCAATCAAATATGCCATAGGTGATGGGATAAAAGTTTAACCAGGACAAAACTCTCCGTTCAAAAACAAAGAAAGATGCTAAATTTTTAGCGAATTGCAGTGGTTAAAGGTATCGTGTAATACTAGTGCGTTAGCAGGGGCTCTTTCCCCACCCAATATTGTACTATAAAAATGCATTTATTACTTTATAAGCTGGATCTGGTAATTCTCTTAAAACAGTCGCAGACTATTCATTTTTATTTATTTATAACAAATGGTCTAATTACCAGTTCAAAACCTTAATTAATTCCTTTTTAAAATCATAAAAAGAGTTTACCTTTTCACTTCACCGCAACACCTCTTCTGAGTAACATTAAACTCTTATGCCCCATATTTCCGCTCTAATTTTAATCCAATTTCACAAGAAAAAAAACGGCGCCGCAGTTCAAAATTATTGCAAGCAAACATGAAACCCCAATGGATTTACACTTTGTTCGATATTCCATATCCAAACACTAAAAAATGAGGGGAAATTCAGCATTCAACTCAAAATAATACTCATAAAACCAAAAATCCCCCCCCCCAAAAAAAAAAAAGAAAAACGAGTCCGATTTAAAGGCCAAAACCTGTTGTTTTACTATGAAATAGTAGTCACTTTAAAGATTAAAAATGTATCTTCTATTTTTAAAAAAATGACAGAAATGAGACATTGTAAGGGAGAGAGAGAAAAAGTTCACCTCTGTTTTTTAGTCTTTTTGAAGGTTGAATGCTACAGAGAACGGAGAGATTCGAGGGCCGATGGGATTCCCGCCAGAACATCCGGAAATTACAGTTTAATCCTTCCCACTATTTTTTAAAAAGAAATTTGTTTAGTACTCTACTTTCACCTACCTGAAACGCTGGGGACATGCAAAGAAAGGGAGGGATAAAGAGAGAAAAAAATTAGTATTTTTGTCAAGACGAAGAGATATGATATGAGAGAGAGACTGTGCAGTCCACTTGAGAATGGCGAGAGGGACAATTGGGGTAATTTACAGTTTGTTGTACCGCTCTCATTTGTTTTACCTGTTTGGTGATATATATATTACTGGAGGAGACACACATGGCATTGGAGTATGATCAATTATGTCATACGTGGGCTGCTGTGCCGTTCAGCCAAATGACTGTTATAGCCTTTCCAATTTTTGTATGCTTCAGCTCACCTCTACAATGTTACGTACTAGTATAAATACAACACATTCACATGCTCCAACTACTATAACTACAATAAACTCAATTATGACCGGGTTATTGGTTCAGGCCGTTTAAAATACTGAAAATTTGAATAAAAGTATAATGTTCGAAAAATAGATTTTGACAAAAAATAAGGTTCGTCTTTTAAATAGGTTAGACCTTGGATAAAATATTTTAGCTCGAGCATCACCGAATAAGGCTAAACTTTTTTCCCCTACTGTTTTACTGCTTTATGTTGCTGTTTTATTGTTTTTATGTTGTTGTTTTGTTACCATTTCTCAATTATTATATTGTTACTATTTTATTGTTATTATTTGGATATTATATAACTCTTTGTTTTATTATTAATTCTACTATTATTTTAGAGACGTTTACTTACTAAGTTGTAACTATTTTAGTGCTATTTAAGTATAAAGATTTTTTTAACATATTTTCAGTCTGTTGGGAAACAATTGTTTTAGTATTTTTAATATATTTGATGTATTATATTTTTTAATTTGTTTTTATAAAAAAATCTAAAAAAATTAATACGAGCGGGCTAGATCGGGCTCAGATTTAGCACTTTTACTCTAGGTCAGGCTCGAGCCTAAAAGTTTACTTCAGCCCGACCTGTGATCAAGTCTACTCAATACAAAATATAGAGATTTAATCTCTATACTTTAAATGTTCAAAATGCAATCCTCTTGCTTTTTCAAATTGAAAATGATAGTCCAATCATTATTGTTGTTAGTAGTTTCCGTTAAATTTTGTCAACTTAATATGTTTACTTTCTGTTAACCATATGCTACATCACATGAGAACGACTTAATCATAATGATTAGATTAAAATTTTTAAATAAAAAAATTAGATGACTTAATTTCTGACTTTGAAGTATTAAGACTAAATTTTAAATTTTGTCAAAATATATGTATTTTAACACACTAAAAATTAAAATATATTCACAATAAATCTAAATTAAGATCCATACACAATACAAAAGCTAAAGTTTTATTAAATAAGTTACTATTTTTTATACTATATATAATATAATTGATTAAATTGATGCAATAAGTAAAATAGTAAATATTGTATCGTTATATATATATCATTTTTTTATTAATAGTAGTACGTATTAATATATGAATGTTTCAATGTATCATTTTAGATTTATTAATTTTTTAAAATATATAATAATATTTTATTTTTAATATAAAAAATACATTTATATATCTAAACTTTTGTTAAGTATTATAAAATATTAATTAATTTTTATATAATAATAAAAAATTGAAAATCATTTGATGGTTGATAAACTAAAGAATTAAAAAATATATTGAAGCCCAAGCCTAAGTTTTGGCACATTTATTCTTCAGAGGCGGCCACCATTATTAGCAACCAACACTTTTTTGAATGGAAAAAATTAGGCATCCACTTTCTCTTTCTCCACCCATTAAAAAAAATAGGTATGGGTCATTATTATGGTTATGAATCAACTTGAAAATTATTATATTTTTTTTAATTCGCAATTTAATTGTTAAATTATTGTATAAAAAGCATTAAAATTTATTTAATAAAATACTAGAAAAAAATTCAAACTTTAAGGCTTGGTAAAAAAAATAAATCTGACAATTATACATGAATTTTAATTTAATGTGTAATTATATAAGTAAAACTCTAATTTTGGTTCAAAAAAATAAATACATCAGTTTATTTTTATACTGGATAAATATAATTATTTATGTATGTAATATATAAACATAAAATGATGTTATATCAATAATTGTGTTAATAATTTACAAGAATTGGATCAAATCAAAATTTCACGTACAAAACTGCATAAAATCAAAGTTCATGTATACAATTGCACATTAAACCATAGTTCATGTATAATTTTTGGGATTTATCCCTAAAAAAATCACCATAGTTTTCTATTGTTTGAAAAATACCCACGTATCAAAATATATTAACTTTAAGGTTTATTTATTAAATAAATTTTAAATAAAAATATGAATTTGCCCTTTTCTAATTAATTATTATTCTATTTATTTTTTTATATCCATTCCTTTTTTATTGTAGGGTAAATTACACTCGGGGTTATTAAATTATCAGTAAGTTTACATTTTGGTCATCACCTTCAAAAAGTTACAAAATGGTTATTAAACTGTTCGAAAATCTTTATTTAAATCACTAAACTATTTGAAAGTTTTTATTAAAGTCATTAAGCTATTAAGATTTTTTTTAAAAGAAAAAGTCTAGGTAACGAGCTCCAGGCGACAATCGGACAATCGATACAGTGAATTAGTACCCATAGATAAGTAGAAGAACATACCTTATACCCAAGTTGATCTAACAGTCAGTTTCGGAGATTGAAGAAAAAAACTATTTGAATTTTGGTTTGTTGATTCAAGACATTTAAAGTTGTTTTATAAAAAAATTGAACAGTTAAAAGATAATGGAAATGAGAGGTTTTGATTAATGCAAGCAGTGTGAATATAGAAAGTCATACACCAATAATTTTAACAATCTAATGACTTAAATAAAACTTTCTAATAGTTTAATGATAATTTAGTAACATATAAAGTTGAGTGACCAAAACGTAAACTTATTGATAGTTCAGTACCTTGGGTGTAATTTACCCTTTATTTTATAATTTTCAATAAAAATAAAAAATCTAATTAGTTATAAATTATCATAAGTATTATTAATTTAAATTAAAAATTGCATTATATGGGAAATATATTTTAAAGAATGATAATTAATTAATTTTAAATAAAAATAATTTAATGAATTTATCTGAAGTTAATATAGAATTGAATATAAATATAATTTTAAAATACTCAATTATACTTGAAGTCAAATATAATTAAATTAGAATTTAGTTTTATAGCATTTCAATATTATTTTAAAATAATTAAATTTTTATTTATTAATTAAAAAGGAGGGAATTAAAAAAAAAAAAAAAGCACACTTCATTGTTCTTCTTGGCTTTTCCTCCAAAGGTTTTCTAAATATTTCAAGTCTTGTTAGGTGTAAGTTTTCATCGAAGGGTGGTTTAACCATTTTGGGTTTTGTTTAGATATTTCTAGTTTTCATCAAATGACTCTCCATTTGATGAGAGCAAATTGGTGGAGGAAACAAAAGATGATGCTTTTGTTGTAATAAAAGATCGAACAGAAAATGGAACAACTGATGAAGTAGAATCAGATCAGTCTTAGGATGTTTCAAAACCGAGACCCTTTGCAAGAATTCATAAAAATCATCCTCCTAATAATGTTATTGGCAGCATTTCTGGTGGTAGAAGAATCAGGGAAAAATAGATTAACTATCGAGACATGAATAAGACAAGCTGTTATGTCTCGACCACCGAACTAGAGAAAATTGAGGAAGCATTGGAAGATGAACATTGGTTGAATGCAATGCAAGAAATGATGTTTGGACACTTGTTCCTCGTCCTCAAGTCTACAATGTGATACAAACCAAGTGGATTTTCAAAAATAAGAGCAATGAACTTGGAAAACATCACTCGTAACAAAGCTCAAGCGGTGGCACAAGGTGATACATGGGTTGAAGGTGTTGATTTTGGTAAAATAAAAATAAAAACCCTTTGCACCAGTAGCCAAGTTAGAATCCATTCGACTTTTACTTCTTGTTGCATGTCACCTTAACGTTGTGCATTTTTTAATGAACTTCTTAATAAGGAAGTATACGTGGAGAAACAGGAAAGGTTTTGTGGACCTCATAAGCCTGACTATGTTTACAAACTATCTAAGACCTTGTATGGATTAAAATAGGCTCCACGAGCCTAGTATGAGCGCTTGTCATAGTTTTTGTTGCAAGAAGGCTACAAATAGAGAAATGTGGACAAGATTTAATTTGTAAAGAAGACCAAGAGCAGCATGACCATTGTGCAGATCTATGTAAATGAAATCATTTTTGGATCCAACCTTAACAAAGCTAAAGATGAATTTCTGGAACTAATACGTCCGGAGTTTGAAATGAGCATCGTTGGTGAGCTTACTTATTTTCTTGTTTTGCAAGTTAAACAACTTGAAAAAGACATCTTTGTTAACCTAGAGAAATATGTGTTGAATATGGTTAAGAAATTTGGCTTTGAGTAAGCTAAAGATGCTAGAACTCCTATGAGCTTAAGTGAAAAGTTGAGTATTGACAGAAATGGTATTTCAATAGACTGTTAATCTTACAGAAGAATCGTTAGGAGCTTACTATACTTAACAGTTAGCAAGCCAGATATTTGTTGGAGTGTTGTGGTATATGCATGGTACCAAGCCAATCCGAAAGAGTCTCATCACAAGGCAGCAAAATGCGAAAACTACATTTGATTTTGGACTATGGTTTTCTAAATACACTAATTTAACACTTGTTGGTTATAGCGATGTAAACTAGGCCGGTAGTATTGATCATGGAAAAGCATCTTAAGTGCTTGTTTTTAAGTTCATTTCATTAATATCCACAGCTAAAGCAGAATACATAGGAGCTGGGAACTCCTGCGCATAGCTACTTAGGATGAATAGATGTTCTGACAGTATATTGTGACAATACCAATGCTATTAACAATTCTAAAAATCCTGTGTTGCACTCTTGTACTAAACATATCAATATCAGACGTCACTTTGTCCGTGAACTTGTGGAGACAAAAAGGGTAGCATTACAACATATTTCGACTAAAAATCAGCTTGCGGATATTTTCATTCAAAGAGGTTTGAAAATTTAAGGAGTGCTATTGGTATATGCCGAATGTGACTTGCCTTGGGTAGTCAAAGGGCACATTTCATAGATTAATTACTGCTTATTTCCGACATCTATTATTTTTATTATTTATTTTTCAAATGTTGATTATCCCTTGGAATGTTTTTAGGTGTTGGCACTAAATGTATAAAGAAGGGGTTGTTTATTGGATGACTGATTATCTTTTTTATTAAAGATAAGCTTGTTTCCTTAACTACTCTCTCTTTCTATCACGTCTCTCCATTGCTCGATTGTTCTATATTTCCTTTTTAAGGATTTTTTTCTTTGTCAAAATTAACCATGGTAAACAATCAACCAGAAGAAGAGTTGGGGTTTCTTCATCGCCAATGGAGATAT
This sequence comes from Gossypium hirsutum, assembly GCF_007990345.1. Taxonomy (NCBI): domain Eukaryota; kingdom Viridiplantae; phylum Streptophyta; class Magnoliopsida; order Malvales; family Malvaceae; genus Gossypium; species Gossypium hirsutum. Next base: position 4,528,375 of record NC_053443.1, read on the forward strand.
CAGATGACAATTCGGTGCATGATGAAATAAACAGAGAAATCAATAAAGAGCAAACCCCCCTAGTGATCGAGAGGCTCAAGAACAAACCATTGACAAGTTTGTTAGCTTTTCTTTTTAAATGTTTTGATATAAAATAATAATCTCTTAATCAAATTTACAAAACTACATGTTATTTCACTAAAAATTGATTTTAAGCAAATTTGGAACCATGCTCCTATATATTAAAATATACAGACTCAGTAACCTACTGACTTGAAATGTATTAAAACTTACAAGTAAATGTTCTGGTCCATATATAGATATGGGAACATACCCTTTAGTGGTTTAGATCATAGCAAGTAAATACTATTCCATTCAAGGCAACAAAACATATTGAAATATGATTACAAAGGTACCAAAATATAACATTGAGGTATCAGAACATTGCCACAAGTTTCGATATATACAAGCTAAGAATCATATTTTTTCAAAGAAATGTATTGGTACTTGAAGCCATGTATTGGAACATATAACTCCACAATTGCATTTAATGCTCAAATTAATGGCTCCAACAGCTCTAATTTCCATTTAATGACTCTAAAAATCCAAAAATCACTCAAAAGGGTATAAGTACAAGTCAATAACACTTGAAGACATAATAGATATCCAAGAATCAAAATCAAGGAAAAGCTTGAAATTCTTCATTTCTCATTTTTCTCTTGTGTATTAACTTTGAGAGCATATTTTAATATCTTTTACTACTCTCATATTTTTGTATTTGGAGCTTTAATTTGCAAAAACACACTTATTAGAGGTTGATTGTTGGTTTATTCATCTTGTCTTTATTGTAAAGAGATCACTTTAAGGTTTTTTACCTAAAAAACTTTAATGGATTAGAAAGGTTTCTAGTTAAGCCTTTGTAAAGGCTAGATGGTTTTAGTTAAGCCATAAAAACTAGCTAGGAGGTAGGTTCTATCTTAACCTTGTGAAAAATATAGGGATTATAAATGTTATACATTTTCCTTGAAAAACAACATTCCAATTATAACACAATGAGAAATCCTTGGTTGAGAACAGTTTGTATGAAATTTTCAAAATCCCGAATTACCATTCTCATGGTATTTTGGGGCCTAAAAAATTTATTAATGAGATGACTAAACAGTAGGATGTTGTTTCTCCTGTTCAAACATAGCAATGGAAAAAAGAAGAGGATCCTTAGGTTAAGGAGTTGGAGACAGATTCACCTGACATAGAGAAGAATGCTAAAGAGGAGTTTGAGTATAGTGGTCCAACCTTTATCGAAACAGAGATTGGGACAAGATAGGATGAATGAGGGGAACATGAAACTAGTGCAGGTGATGAGTTAATATTTAGTCAAATTGTCCATGCTGAGTCTTTAGCTACTCGAGAATTCTTGCCATTTCTACCTCTTATTTATCACATTTTGATGGATTAACACGATGTGGGGTTGCTTAAGGAGAACATGGCTACTATTCCAAAGTCTTTCAAGATCTCAAAAAGCTATTTTCCACTCACAGGGTGAATAGTTTTATTCACTCAGCTTCTCTTCTCACTGATGTCAGGATAGAAGATGCACTAAGCCCCTTTGTTGTGGCTACACAAAAGGATAAATCTTAGAGTTTTTAATGAGTGAGTTGGCATTAATAGATGAAATGCATAGGCTTATAGCAAAAAAGGCAAGGTTGGCCAAAATTATTATCTATCTTGAATTTCTTGGTTAATGCTTTATTTTATTACACTATCTATTTAGAATTTCTCGGAGAGTTGAACATTTTTATGAGTGAAGTGTTTTGGGGTTGAGTGATTGTAACAAGTGGGGATCTCTTTGGGGTTGCAATCGCTTCACATTGTACGGTCAGTTTGGGCTTTAGCTAATATGGTTTCGAATCCATTGATGAATAAATCATTCACTCAGTAATACTCTATTGAGTAGAATTGTTATTTGAACTACGTTAACAAATCTTGTGTGTCATTTTACGCATTAAGTGACATTAAAAATTGTATCTACTTATATTATTTCTTTCAACTTAAAATTTAAACTAGTTTATTTTATTGTTTTGTTATAATTTTGTATATATCAATATGTCGTATTATTATTTTCAAACAATATGTTATATTTTCAAAAAAAAATTATAATTTTTACACACACGTACGTTTATATCAAAGTAATTTTCGCATGCACATGCGTGTGATAGATATACTTTTGTGTGTGTATATATATATATGGATTAGTATTTGATACAATAACAGTGTGCTTTTTTTATTTCATAAGTAATTTTAAAAAATTATAATGTCTCTTTTTTTAAAATATTTATTTTTTAATATTTTATTATACCCTTATAAGGCCCTACCTGTAGAGTCTAAAAACTTTACTAATATACCAAATAGTTTTCATATATATATATATATATATGAGAAAGAGAGATTATTTTCAATTGGCATAATGTCACCCTTAACATTTACATTTTCTTACATTTGGTTACAATATTTCTTGTTATTTTCAAGTTGTTTACTTTATAAGTGACGGCCCAGGTTAAGGTGGGATTATATTTATGGGTATCCCATTAGAGTTTGGATTTGGACCAACTTTGCTTTATTTCTCTTTCTTTTATATTTGAATTTATGTCCAAAGTATTCGTACCCTTTAAATTTATAAAGGATACATAATAATTTCCCCTTTCAATTTAATAAAAAAAAAGTACTTTAATTTTTATTTAAATTTTCATATTCATGTATATACAATATCATGATTTTGAGAGGTGTATCAAAACAGAGTATGCATTTATCAAATCAATAGAACTGTAGCACTGTATTTTGATTCGTTCTCATAATTTCAGTTTTAGCTGAAAAATGGAATTCTGGGTAAAGAAATATTGAAAGGTTGATGAAGTTGGTAGGGAAGGTTTTTGGAATAATTGAAGCAGGGTATCATTATTGCACTCAAATCTACATACCTGTGTCTTAAACAAGAACTTGTGTTTCATTTACTATATGTTTACATTGAAGCAGAATTGAAAAGGCCATGACCATTCTTTCAAGTTTCATCCATCCCATCACTAACTTATTAGCATCTGCTTCGAATTAATTTGATGCATTTCAAGGATCCAATGAAGGTCCTGAAAATAACCCAAACTTCTTCATCAGCCTTTATGTAACCAAACAGGAAAAATAAAATAACAAGGAAAAAGTTACCTCCATGGAACATCTTCAGCAAGCAGCCAGTCTCCTTCTCTGTCCAGATAAGTGAGTTTAAAGCTCTTTTGCCCATTCTCATCAGCTGTTACCAAACAAGAATGTTTGAAACTAGGATTGAATTGAAGCAAGGTCTATAGGGTTTGTTTTATTATATATACTTACATATATCAAACATTCTCATCAGGGTGGTTGTGAGCGATTCAAAGGAGTGGTGAAGACTAATGTCAATTTTCCTTGCAATTGCATTTCCTTCCATCTTTACCTTCACGTACGTTGAACTTGAAGCCCTACCACCACAGCTATTCTCCACCGCCGCCCTTACATTGGCTACGCGGCGCCGCACCTTCTTCCTCCACGCTTTCACTGGTGGCCACCCCACTAAACCCTCTCCATCATTCCTATCAAAACCAAAGATTCAATTCAATAACAGACAGGCGCACGAAATAAAAAGAAAAAGGAGATGAAAGGGAAAGTGAAGTACTTGAAAATGGCAGAAGAAGAGTGGTCGTCGACATCTTTCGGCTCATCTTCATCATTAGGTCGTTGGTTTGTCCAAAACAAAAGAGGCAACGTTTTAGGAACAATTCGATTCTCTTCATCAAAGAGGCGTCGTTTTTTGGTGCCACCACCACCATCATCAGCACCGCCGCTACTGCTAGAACTGCAGCTGCTGCTGCAACTGTCGCAATTGTTATTAACATTAATGCCAAATGGACCCAAACCCTCCCTAAGCTCATAACCATAGCTGTTGAGGTCCAACATTTTGAAAGGAAAAATAGGAGTGGATGGAAGAGAGAGTCCCAGTTGGAGCTCCATGCACACCACAGAACAAACAACAAAAAAACAAAGATTTCCTCCCCCAAAAAAAACCCAACTTTAAATGACAAATGCTATTAGTCTTGAGAGAAGGAAAGCAAAGCAAAGAGTGCAATAGTAATCTAGGTTTATTGGTAACAAAGTTGGGAGGGGGGGATTTTAATATAAAGAAGAAGGGTGAGATTGAGGGATGGGGACATATAGCAGACAGAGGGTAGCATTTGGTGAAGTGGGTCCATGTTTTGCTTCACTTTTAGCCGACCTATTTGTCCCCTCTTTCTCTTCCTTTTTTAGGTTGCTTCTCCCATTGTTTTCTGTACCTTTGCTCACTACACTGCCAAACCATTTCACGGGCACCAAAACTGGGAGTTTCTTCCCTATGTTTTCCCCGCCTTTCTTTCAACTCTTAACGCCCACTTCTACACCAACACTGAAACTTTAACCTCTATTAAGGTAATACATTATTATTTTTTTAGGTATAATCTCAAATTTAGTCCTTATCATTTACATTTTCTTTTGTTAATTTTATTATTATTTTAATTAAATTTGGCTAATAAATTTTCAAAAAAAGAATTAAATCATTTTTTAACTAAAATGTTGACTAAAAAATTAAATTTTAATAATGTTAGCATGAAAATCAGTGTGACAATTCTCGTATACTTCATCCCGACACGACGCAATTTATTTTATATGTTACATCAACAAATAATTTAAGATTTATAAAAAAAATTCAAAAAAAGAAGCAAGAAGTACATGAGGATTATCATATTTAAAAATTTAACGTTTTAATCAATACTTTTATTAAAAAATACCTAAATTTAACATTTTTATTTGAAAAAAAGTAGCAGATATTTAGGTCTCAAAACTGCGTGGGTTAAAACCCAAAGCGGGAGTTGAGTGGATGGGCAGATTCATGTGTGAAACAATGCGGTATAGGGAGAGTGAGAAAAGATTAGGGTATTTATGAGATTGAAATTAAAGAAGAAGACTTTAATTCCTGACTAGGTACAAAATTGATAGTCAAACCTGCAGAAAGGGCCACCCTTTTTTCTTTCTTCATTTCCCTATGCATTAAAAAAGATGATCGACACGTCTTTGGTTTCATCGTCAGGTAAACTACATAGGAGGGTATCCTAAAATAGCATCGATTTTATTTTTGTCATTTTAAATTTTTTTATCAACTTAATCACGAAGTTAGTATAATTTTTCAAAATGGTCACTTAAGTGTTATCTCATTCACGATCATTTTTAAGACATTGTTCACTAGCGACAAGGTATGTGAAAGGAAAATAAGAAAAGAAGATTAGAGGAAAGGGAAGGGGAAGAGCAAAAAATTAATTTTTAAAGGGATTAAAAGAATAATTTTTAATTTGTAATGTTTATATTGTGGTAGGTCCAGTCATCATTTCGAGAAAGTATTCTAACAAAAGTGACTAAATTAATTAAAAAATTTAGAATAACCAAAATAGGAATCACTATTTTATAATCATCTCTAACGTAGTTTACCCATTTTTTAGAGGAAAACTTACCCAATCTGGTTCATTTCATTACTCTTCTCTTTTCCCCTTCGCACAATGTTTAACCCATTGAAATGAGTCTTTAATACTTATATTTTCTGTGAATTTGATATTTATTTTGTTTAGTTAATTTTAACCATTATTTTTTAAATAAGGTTAAATTGTATTTTTAAAAGAAATGTCAATTAAAATATTAATTCTTTACGATATAATAGTTCATATGCATTTCATGTTAAAATGGTACTATTTGTTTTATATACCATATAAATAATGATTTAAAAATTATAAAAAATTCACAAAAAAAAATATAAGTGAATTGTCATGCGAGCTGTTATATTTAAAACTTTAACATTTTAGACAATATTTTTGTTAAAAAGATCAATTAGACTCATTTTTAAAAGATTGATGATCAAATTTAACTTTTTTTTAAAAAGGTTAAGAGTCAAAATTAATTACAACTAAATAAAAATTAAATTAACAAAAGATGTAAATTTGACATTATGTCAATTTTTGATTCCAAAACAATTGCTACACTCTTTTATTCCAGAATCTTCTATATTCAGGATTATATAAAATTAAAATCTAATCGAATAATTAAATTTAATACTAATATTTTGATTGTCAAAATTTAAAATATTAATTAAAAACATTGAATACTTTATAATTAAATTAATACTTGGTTGAAGTTTGTATTAAAGTAATAAATTGGTTGGACCGTAGGGATTGAACTCTAAGTTCAAGGATTTTATTGTAAATTTGATATAAGACATTTATATTTAAATATTGAAGGGATGTGTGTTTTGGCAAAACTTACTTTCTCTTTGACATTTTCTTTTGCTATTTTTGGGCTTTCTTTGTGGTTTTGTTGGCCGACAAGTTCTATTTCCTTATATTTTGGCTTAATTTTGTGTATCATTAATGCTAAACAGCCTTTTAGGGACATTAAGTATTGTTTTTAACAATGATGCATCCCTAGTAGTTTTGTGGTACTACAAGTTTAGCTCTCCGCAACAGGGTTTTTAGAACAACCACGGCATGCAATTGTTAAAATGATGGGATCTGACGATTTTAAGTGAAAAATTTGCTTTGATTGAAAGTAATGAAGTTGGTAGGGAAGCAGGCAGCTACCCAGCATCCCTAATTGATAGCCAACAAATATAAACAATGCAATGCACGACGAGAACAGAATTGTGTTATTTATTAATCAGCACGTAGGGTATTAAATACATGATTTGAAGTGAACATATTTTTATAATGAACCGCACATACAAACACCTTAAAGAATAATTGTTAAAGGAATGGATGGGTATTTTTTAACCCCTAGAATAATGGTGGAGACTGCAATCCACAGCAAACTTGTCTTAATGTCTGCCCCAAAAGATTAGTTTGTCATGTTTGAAACAAAAACACCTTTTCGCTATGTGCCTTGTTTGTGCTATGTTTTAGTGCTGAATAACAAGCATAAGTCACTTCATTTTATCTCTCTTTTCTTCTTTTTTTATAAAACTAGTTTTAGGAAGGAGGGAACCATGCGGGAGGCTACCCCAAGACAGGCGAAGGCCACTGTGACATCCATGCCCCGCCCGACTCATGCGGTGGTGCAATGATGGTCACACACATTCCAACAAACCAATGAATTGACATTGTTGAAATAATTGAATCAACTTTGGATTTTCAATTTCTACAGAATTCAAAATATAATTAAATAAATAATAATTTATTCAAAAGAAAGATAAAATGATAATTTTTATCTTATTTATGGAGTTAAAAAACATGGTTAATGTACCAAATAATTAAAAAAAATTTAAAATAATAAAAAAGAATTGAATTTTCCTTCTTCTTTTTTTACTGATTTTGTATTCAACTTATATGATTTATAGATTTTGAGTTCCATCTATTGATGTGACATGATATTTTTACAACATCTAATATTGGTCCAGGCATTTAAAGCGAGTTAATTATAACGGAGACAAGGGGGACCAAAATTTTATAAAGAATTGGAGTGAAAGAGTGGCAGGGTGTCTACTGAATCAAAATGCATGGGCAAATCGAAGTGAGTCCAATCCAATGGGGCGACTTGGATGGTTAAGAATTCAAATCAATCTCTCCACCATTCATTTCGTTGCGTTGTTAAGCTATTTTCAATGAGTCTCCAAATGTAGGTGAGGGGCGGTCTATCGACTAGGTTGTTTGGGAGCTTTGATTTTTACCATCTCCTAAGAGGTCCCCCTAAACCTCTTTTTGGGGTTATTCATTTTAGTCAACCACAATCAATTATACCATATCTTTTCATTTAAACCACAAATAACCTAGATTTTTATATTTTTAGAACTATTATACCCCACTCGGGCTGGACACTTGAAAACAATTCTTCACTTCTCGTTCTCATCTAATAAGTCTTTTGGTTCTAGCCACTCGTCATGAGACCATTAATTAATAGAGGAAACATCCCCTTACATTAGGCCACCCACTACTATGGTCACATGCTTTTTAGTGTGAACATTTCTCCAAATGTGAACACTTCTTTGAGGACTGCTTAGATCCACCTCAGTGTAATAACTTCATACTCCATCAAAAGGAATAACAAAATGATCCCCACTATGTATACTCCTGAGTACTCCTTAATGATAATTACTTTGTCATGTCACCACTATCAAAGAAAATGACTTTCCCTAAAAATACCCTCTAGATAAAAGGAAAAATGATCTTCTCCCTTTAATTAGCAACCTTGAATAATTACTCCCTGCACTCTACTTTCCCGGTCCTCACAGTTCCTCCTCCTTCTCTTATCGTTCTAGCAGTCCGCATGTTTAAGTGAAATCACCACTTTCTTCTCCCTTAACGAGATTTATATGAACAAAAACATTATTATTTTCCTAAATGAGTTGATTAAAGTTTAATATCAAGCTTCTAAAACATAAGCTAAATGAGCTGTTAATCATTGTGGCTAATAATTATAATAACATAATTAATTTTAAGACTCTACTCATAAGAAGTATAAATAATGAAGATCGATTCCTTAAAAGATAATCAATATAGCATATAAAAAGGACATGGATATTTAATATTAGGTAAACCTAAAATGTTTCTGCTCATACATCAATGCAACAAATCAAATTTATTATTTCCTTCTACTTTATAAAATGCATTTTTCATTACATTTACTTTCACGGTCCCCCATGCTTAATTATAACTCAAACTCAAACTCAAACTTAAATTTAATAATTAAATTCTCACTATTATATAAAAAATAACATTACACATTTTGTAATATATTAAAATTTGAAAATATAAATAAAGATAAAAAAAAATTCCAATAGGAAATCAAATTGAAGTGGAAACATAAAGGAACCTGGATTCTGTCAAAATTTGAAGAACTTAAACAAAGAAACAACGAAATCTGTTTGTCTGGATTTGCCCAAAACATCCGCACGTGGGGACAAAGAGATGACACAAAACTCAAACCTGCCTCTCATTTCCGCTTTTAGACTATAAATATTTTTTACCCATGGCTTTATTTTATATATTAAATTATTTAATAAGGTGAAAATAAACTCATAATTTTTTTAAATAATATTTTTACACTTTGTAAAAATTTCTAATACCATACGACTAGTGTATACATTTAAAAAGAAGTTTACAACATTAACAATATATTAACAAAATTTTCATTTGTTTTTTTTCCTAATTAAAGTTATTATATTATAAAATAGTCATTATTTTTATAATATTTATGATTTAAGAAATAATAATGATTTTAATAGACTTAAAAGATAATCAATGTTAAAATCTAATCTAATAGATAATGAAAAATTAAATACAAAACACAAATCATTTTTTTGAATAACTCCACATTGTATGCTTTTGTAACATAATCTTGCAAACTCCAATCTTTTGAAGAGTGACTACTGAGAAAAATTATGGAGACAATCTCAATAAAATTTCTAGAACAATATTAATATTAGATCAAATTTACCCCTAAACCATATATATATATATATCTTAGTAATGTTTATCCACTTAATTAATATGTGTAATGTAAATATTTTAAAGGTAAGATTCATATTTGTGTTAATTATAAAAAGACAATTTTGATTTGCAACATTATAGTAGAAACAAAATGAAGGGAAAGTTAGAAGTAATCCGTGTTTAAAATATAAATATAATCTTATATGATAATTTCCTTTTTTTTAATTTTTTAAATAAATTATTTATCATTAAAATCATAAAGAAAGTATGAAAGGGAACTTTACTAAACCCAGGTCAACAAGCTTACCGCATACACTCCGTCCTAAACATTTTTTTCAACCCTAAAATTGTTCACACATTGCTCGAAACGTAAAATGAACATTTTGCGTGGGATAATGCCGTTTTATTAGTAGTTCGATGCGACAAACTTTGAAAATGTGCTTTCAATTCTAAATTTAGCCTTTAATATTTTACCTATTCTAACTCTAAAAAATCAACAAATTTAATCCTCGATGTTATGTTAATTTGGTATTGATTCTAAAAATTAAAAAAATAAAATTTTCAATATTTCATATATTTATATGAAATATTTTTTAATTTTTAGAATCAATATTAAATTGATAGAATGTGTAAATATTGAGGGTTAAATTTAATATATTTTTCAAAACCAAGACTAAATTAGTAAAATTGGTAAACATTGATGGCTAAATTTATTATTATACCGAGTCATGCCAGCATTCCGTTCGGTGATCAAACACATTTTAAGGGTGGAGTGATGAAAATGCAAAATTGACTTAATTAACAAAAAGGAATCTATTTGAGCAAAACAGGAATGCGGGTGATAGTTTATTATTATTTTAAAACCACAAATTGTTGAGTGAGGATAAAAATAATTAATAAAAAGTAATATTTGTGAAAGGTATCATCTAAAAAACCATTATTTATCAAAACTCGAATATTAGATAAACAAATTATGACGCCAATTTCAAGCTAACCAAACAAGTCTTAAAGACAATAGTATTATATAAAAGTAAAAGTAAAAGTGAAAGTGAAATGTGAAATTTATTTAAAGGTACTGCCTTCTTGTCCCTTTAGACAGCCTAGCTTTTCTAAATCAAGCCATGCACAAACAGTTCCACCTAAAACTTGTGGGAGGACATTGGAATTGGGATTTCAGTAGATACAGTAATTTGTGTATTTATATATTCTATTCTATCATAATTATATTTAACCTACTTTCTATATATTTATGTGCTATATACAATTAAAAATAAAACTTCAATCACTTCAAAAAGATATAAAATGATTATCAAATTATTTAAAAATTATTATTTAAGTCACTGAACTATTCAAAAATTTTTATTTTAGTTATTGGGTCGTTAAATTTTTTTTTTGAAGTCCGACTAGTAAGTTCCAAGCAGCCATTCGATAATTGGTACTGTGTCTCGGTATCCATTAACAAATAGAAGAGCATATCTTAGATCCAAGTCGATTTAACAGTCAGTGCCGAAGATCAGAGAAGAAAACCGGTTGCATTTGGTTCGTAGATTCGTGACGTTCAAAGTTGTTTCTTGAAAAAAAAAATAGAATTGTAGAAGAGAAAGGCAATGAGAGGTTTCAACTGGTACAAACTGTGCGAACAAAAAAGGACATACAACAACAGTTTTAACAGCTCGGTGACTTAAACAAAAAATTTTGAATAGTTAAATGACCATTTTGTAAATTTTTAAAGTTAGAGTAACCAAAATGTAAACTTATCAATAGTTTAGTGACATTGATCGTAGTTGACCCATATTTTAATTATTTGTAATCTTATGAGGCCCAAATAGAGTGATGAATCCTCCAACCCATGTTTTTCAAGTCATGGGTCCTTTTCCAACAACCCATATCTTGTTGGCCTATAAATGTCAAGTTTCCATCTTGTATCAAAAGGAAATTGGTTATAGCAAAATTGTAGTCTATTTTCCGTATAAAGGATGAATTTTGGTACAAATTATGAAATTGTTGAGTACATTAATAACATGGTTGGTCCATTAGGGGTGTGTAGTGGTATGGTGGATAGGATGAGAATGAAACGCAATAGCTTCTTGAAAATATTTAAATAGATTTTACAGTCTATTAATAACAACGGTAGGGCTGTTACTAGACATTAGCTTTTGCTATGTTGGGTCCGTAAGAGAAATGAAGAAAAGAATCCAACATGAATGGTGGTGGAAAAAAAGCATCCTATGTCTATTCCATATCACAATTTTAGATATAATACAAGGATGACATTGATGAATATATATATATATCAAAATTATATCATATGTCTTATTAGTATGTTCAAATTTAATTACAGATACCCAAAAATTGTAATAATAATATTTTGATATTAATACGTTGATGCATTTTGGATGAAGGTAAGCACCCACTCCTCCAAATTCCTTCATATTTTAAAATCATAGGGTACCAAATTGATAATAAAAAAATATTATGATTTCACTTTTCTAATAATCATAGAATATAACTAGTCTGGATGTAACAGCCCAATTTTCAGTAGTGTCAGAACAGTGATTTGAGATCACTAAATCCGATGAAAAATTTAGAAAATTTATTAATTAATAATTATAAGTTAAGCGTGATTTTAGAAATATTTCAAAATTTTAGTGAATTTTGTGATTTAAAAGAAATTATTAGGTAAATTGGGTCAAAAACGAGGGATCGAGACCTCGATATTATAAACTGAGCCGTAAATATTTTTATAAATATTTGCAGAGTGTCATTAAGGTAATTTTAAAGTTTCGTTAAGAAATTTTAATGTTCCGATGGTTAATTGATTAAAAAGAATTGAATTAAAAAAATGTATTCCCAGGACTTCATTCCGATAAATCGGACTTGTAAATATTTATTATAAATATTACGAAGTTAGTTGTGTAGTTAGTTAGGTTTTAATTAAGTGAATTTGTCTAAATTGAGGTTAAATATAAAAAAAGATTAAATTATAATAGAGATAAAAGTTTAATTATAGATTAAGAAAAATTAAAGGGATCAAAGAAGCAATTATGCCATTGTTTAAAGTTGAGGCGGTTTAACATTGAAAAATCTAAGATATTTTTAATTTAAAATATATATTATATTATATTTACTTAATTAGTAAGTATGTTTTTATATTATATTTGTACAGACCTATTTATGCCCGGGCCCAGTGCCAAAATAAAAGCAAATAAAATATCCTAGCCCAATTACTAAACCAGCCCAAACATTAAACCCTCAGCCCAAATTTTAACCCTAAGCCCAAATGGCCCAAAAATTATGCCAACTTTCAGGGAAAACCCTAGGTGCCCCGCACCTAGGTCTTTAGCCTCCAGCGACGCGAGTCAGCACCACCGCCGCCACTACTCGCCTGTCGTCGGCCCTTCACGCGCGTCAGACTACCTGCAAGAGAGAGCCACACGCAAACACAAAACAAGAAAAATAAAAAACACAAAAAGAAAGTCGAAACAACAGACAACAAAACAATAACAAAACGACAAAAGCAATCATCAAAGAGTCTGTAATTTGGCTATAAAAGCCACAAGCTTTTTCTTTGTATGGGTTCGGACACATATTAGAATATCAGAAATAAGAACAACAGAGGTTGATATTTCTTTTTTTTTCAATCTATTTACTAGTCATTTTTTTATTTTTCTTTTGTTTTACGAATCTGTTAAATAAAAAGAAAACAAGCCTAAAGGAGGAAGGATAATACCGAAGGGTCGCCTGAAAAGCCCTTAGCCGGCCATTTCGGTCATCGAAATTGGGACGTGAAGGGGGAAAACAGGGGGTCTTCTCCTTTCAGCCTTGAAGCCTAGAGATTTAGGCCTTCAAGCGCCTTAAAAACGGACCAAAAGCGCGACCTTTGCGTTGCCCCAATCACCAATGACGGTGGGGTCACGGCGGCGCCGGCGTCGGCCCTATCGGCCGGGCTTAGAGCCTGCGAGGGAGAGAGAGAGAGGCTGAGCCATCTGTTTTTTTGTGAAAAAATGAAGCAAACTGTTTTTTTTTCTTTTTTTTGAAATTCATATTAGATATAAAACGACGCCGTTTCGGGTGACCTCCCCAGACGCGAACCGACGTCGTTTAGCCCCATGACCCGCACTCGCGACCCAACCCGCTAGGGGATCCGCGTGTTTTTTCTTTGAGGGGCTATTTTCATGTTAAGTCCCTCCGCTTTTATGCATTAATGCAATCTGGCCTTCGTTTCTTTTACGTTATTGCCCCGCGAATTTTCGGCCTATTTCATTTTGGTCCGTGCTGAAACGACGCGCATAAGGGATGGGGATATTTCCCAGTCAGTCCCTCGCGCTTTATACGCGTTCTATTTTAGTCCCGAACCACCCACTTTTATTTATTTTCGATTTGAGTCCCAGATTTTGGATCCGTTTTCAATTTAGTCCCTTGTCGGTTTAATTGTTTTTGTTTATTTACTTATTTATTTTAAAAAGAAGGTTTTATTTAATATTTTTTATTTACTTATTTGTGATTTTTGATCAAGCTTACATTATTATTATTTATTTCATTTCATTTTATTTTATTTATTTGCTTATTATTTTAGTATCGATTTTGTTCATTTTATTTTTGCCATCATTATTGCAATTTCATTTCTATCATTTATTTATTTATTATTTTTCAAGTACTTTCAAAACTTAGATTTATAGTTATCATAGTTATCGTTGATTATTATTATTGTTTTTATTATATTGTTATTTATATCATTAATCTTATTCATGCGCGTATATATTAAGATTTATTAGCCTCGACGCTATATGTATATTTTATTATGCATGCTATATCACGGTTATTTTAAAACGTATGTCGCACTATTGTATTTAGCCATGTACAACTCCTTTTGCGTGTTAAACAATGTCACTAATAAACCTAATACATTAAGCGTACATTTTTAGGCATTTCATTTCCTTTTTATCCAAATAAAAATTTCAAAATAAGGTAATATTTTGCGTTTGGAAGTTCGAGAAAACGTGCCCTAACTTGCTGGGTCTCGATTTTTCGTTCGACCAAATAGCTAAAATATCCTTTTAAAATTTCAAAATAAGGCAATATTTTACGTTTGGAAGTTTGAGAAAATGTGCCCTAACGTGCTGGGTTTCGATTTTTTTCGTTCGACCAAATAGCTAAAAATATCCTTTTAAAATTTCAAAATAAGGCAATATTTCACGTTTGGAAGTTCGAAAAACGTGCCCTAACGTGTTAGGTTTCGATTTTTTTCGTTCGACCAAATAGCTAAAATATCCTTCTAAAATTTCATAATAAAGGTAATATTTTGCATTTGAAAATTCGAGAAAGTGTGCCCTAACGTGCTGGGTTTTGATTTCTCGTTTGACCAAATAGCCAAATATCCTCTTAAAACTTCAAAGTATGTTTTTTTGAAACCATAAGGTGATCTTGGCTTCGATGGTTTAAAGTATCGCGCCCTAACGTGCAGGATGTGATATCCCTTCGGAACAAAAAAATCTTAAATTTCAATCTACGTTATTCGAGTTTTTTTTAAGGATTGTATTTTTAAAACTCTTTAAAATTTTCAATCTTCGACACTAAGACACTAATTAATCAACTAGGTACCAATTTTTGGGCATTACGAGGGTGCTAATCCTTCCTCGTACGTAACCGACTCCCGAACTTGTTTTTCTGAATTTCGCAGACCAAAAAGCATTGTTTTAATAAAAGCAAATCGTTTATTAAAAATAACCATTTTTTAAGGTGACCCGATCACACCTCATCAAAAAATATTGGTGGCGACTCCCATTTTCGTTTTCATTTTTAAAATCCAAGTCGACTCCGTTTTCATCAAAAAAATGGTATCAACAATATTATTAATATATTTTATTATATTATTATATATATAAAATAAAATAAAGAATAGAAATGAGAAAGAAAGAAACAGAGAAGCAAAATGAAAATTGAGAAAGAAAAAGAGAATGAAGAAAAAGAAAGTGAACCAATGCTTAGGGGTTTCAAAAGTTCCAAATTTAATTGCTAATGTCGTGCAAGAGTTATTGTCCGAGAAAGGAAATGAGAAGGTGGACAAGGAGTGATTCGAGAAAATTTTGGTTAGTATTACCATAATTCGAATTTAATTATTAATTGTTAAAATTTAAATTAATATACATGATAAGCAAATTGAGGTAAGTATCATGATTGAATTGAATGATAAATACGTATTGGTATTGAATTTATTAATAGTAATTGTTGAATTTTGAATAATATGTTTAATAAATAAAAATAAGGTGACTATCGATATTGAATTAAATAATTTTGAATTGTTTGTGAATTGAAATAATAGATGTTTTGAATTGATTGAATATTTGAAATTGTTGTGGAAATGAATTCGAAATTGGAAAAGTAAAATAATACCCTATTAACTTATCGGACTAGATTGGATACAAATGGCATGCCATAGGATTTGTGATGTGATGGGGAGATTTGTAGTTCGGCCGAGAAGATGATTCTGTTAATATATGCTTCGGTTTATCCGAAGAGGCATCTAATGCCTTATTGGTGTGTTTGGGAGGATATGATATACTGGTGTGTTAAGGAGGATTTATATTATTCGGGGTGTGTTGTTGGATATTCTGGTGTGTTTGGTTGGATCCATATATCCGTCAAGGTCCAAGTCTTGTTAATAGGGGTAAATAATTGAAATGAGAAATTTTGAATAAGTGTGATTGATTGAGCTATGGAAAGAAATGAGAAAGTGAAATTGTGAATTGATATGTGAATTGGAAATCGAGATATGAGATTTGAAGATATGAACCCAAAGTTCATGATGTGATTAATAGTAAATTTTTGTTATATGATATTAGTGAGTACAAATTGCAATAGAATTATATTGAATATAGTGATAAATTGAATGAATTGTATATGAATTGAAATGAACTATTGGAATGAGATGTGAAAAATTCAATGAAATTGAGATAGTGAAATATTGCTTATTGTTATTAATGATCAAGTTGATTTAAAGTATGACATAATTAATGAATAATTGTAGACATAAAATAAAAATGTATATAATTTATCGATTAATGTTATAAATTTGAATTATGGTAATTCCACTTGTAAGAGGCTCAATTTGCCCGGGCCCAAAATCACAAAGAAATAAAAACCAAAAAAATAATTAAATGTCCAAAAAGTCCAATTACAAAAACAAGCCCAGATTCCAAATCAGTTAAATCTAACCCGAACGGCCCAAATCCCTAACCCGTTTCCAGAAACTCGCCCAGTTATATTGAAGCCCAAAACAAAAAACACAAGCAGAAACCCTAGGGCATCTGCAAACTCCAGCCGCCGCATGTGGCAACCAGTTTCGTCTGCTCGTGTGTGCTAGTAGCCACTGTCCCTCCGCACGCACCAGGCGCGTCCTCCCTCCAGGCTGGCTGAGCACCGTACACCTACAACACAAACGAAAAAACGAACGCAACGCACACAGCAACAGACAACAAAAGCAAAATCAGAGAAAGAGGGGTAAAGAAGAAAAATGTAAAAAGGGATTCGTGGGGGGATTTTCTATTTTTTTTTTGGCAATATAAAGCCATGTCAAAAAATCTATAAAAGGGAGAGGCATATTGTATCAAAAAAACACAGAATATCAATAAGAACGAAAAAATTGAAAGAAAAAGGTGATTTTTAGATTTTATTTTGAAAATTTTCTATCGATTCTTGGTTTTTTTCTTTCAATCTTTGATTTATTTTTCTTTTGATTTACTATTTAAGAGAGAAAGCTGAAGGAAAGTGATTTTACCTGATTGGAATCGTCGTTTGCTCCGTTGTGATCGGAGTCGAACGGCGGTTCAAGGGATCGGAGAACTCCCTTTTCTAAGCGGCACGACTTTGGAATGGGAGGGGGGAGAAAGGTTTAGATTTTTTTTGATTTGTTTAAGGTTAACTGCTAATTTTAGGGTTTTAGAGTAAGGTATCTGTTGTGGGGAAAATGACGCCGTTTAAGGCCTGCTTCAGTGGCCTTGAAACGGCACCGTATTGGCATTGACCCGATGACTCGACCGACGCATGGCCAAATCCGCGCGCTTTGGTCTTGGAGGGAATATTTGCGCCATCGATCCTCCTGATTTGTTTCAGCGTTTTAATCTGATTTTTCCTTTATTGTTAAATTTGCCCCGCATATTTTATTGTTGTTTCAGTTTAGTCCTTCTTAAGGTGCAGCGTTTCGAGGTGTTGGGATTATTTCCCCTTTTGATCCATCGTGTTATTCGCACATGCCGTTTTGATCCTCAATTTTGCTTTTTTTTTATTTTTTTATTTATTTCGAGTTTGATATAATTTTGTCTATATTTATATAATTTAATATACTTGGTTTTTATTCTGTTTCAAAATTTTTTTCTGTTATTCTTGGATATTAGTTTAAAATTTGACATTATTTTTTTTTAACTTAATATATATTTTTAGCTTATCATCAATATTATTTTCATTTATAACATATTATTGTTTTAAAATTTATCACATCATTATTTAAAGTTTTCATGTATTACTATCCAAATTTATTATTTTATAATTTTATATAAATTTAATATTATTTATGCATAATTTATATTACACATATACATATGATATTATATTTATTCTCATGTATATAATTCCTTTCAAAGCTTGTTTTATTTCAAATCATCCACTTCAACTCTTTTGCATATTATCGTTCATTTTAAGTTTTTTTTATTTCATATGTATTATTTGTTCATATATTATTGTATATATCAATTTTTCGATTTTCTTCATACATAGCATTTATTCAAAATCTACTTCGCATAGTATTTGTTTTAAACTCCATTTTAATCTATTTCAAATTTTGTTTTTTTTGTTTTTTGTTTTTGCATAGTACTTATGTTAATATTTCCATATACGCTTTATTGATTCACAATTTCCTTTCCTTTCATATCATTTATTTTTCTGGTAATTTCAAAGCTTATACACTTGGCTTGTGTTTGCATTAATTAGCTCGTTTTTTATGTCAAATGTTGACATCGATATTGGTATATTGTATGATTGAAATTATTATTATCGCCATGCTAGTTTGTATTTATTTATTATTCATGATTCGTTAACGTATGTTTATTTTCAAATTCACTTTTGCATAATACGTTGCCCTTCAATCGCGTTACATCCATTTAGGAAAATGTTGAAATCGTTTATCCATAAACTTTCAAATGTTTGGTGTTCATGATCCTCGAGAGAATTGTGCCCTAACTTACTGGGCTTCAATTTCTCCGATGAATTTGGATAACCGAGCATCCTTTTTTAAACACAAGTAAAAAGCTCATTCTCGGGAATTCGATATGTTGTGCCCTAACGTATTGGGTATGACATGTTATTTTCTCGAGACGAGGGTTCTTCTAAATAAAGGCAATATTCGATATTTGGGAATTTTGTGAAATCGAACCTTAACTTATTGGGTCTTGATTTCTCATTTGACCCAGATAATCGGAAATCCTTCTCAAAATGCATAGGTTTTAAAAGTCAAGAGATAAATTTAATTTTGAGGATTTAAAACGTTGCACCCTAACTTACTGAGTGTGACAATTTATTTCTTTGAAATAAGCAAGCCTTATCATACAATTCATTTTATTCAAGATAAAAGGATCGTATTTTAAAATCTTTTCAAAATTTCGACATGAAAACATTAAACAATCAATTCGGTACCAATTTTGGGCATCACGAGGGTGGTAACCCTTCCTCGTGCGTAACCGACTCCCGAACTCGTTTTCTCAAATCTCGCAGACCTAAAATTTATTTTTAATGGTGAACCAATCACACTTTAATAAAAGATCGGTGGCGACTCCCAGAGTTTTCTGTTTTCAAAATCGATACCCATTTTTCAAATTTCAAAAAAAATGGTTTCGACACCACTGAGTATACCCATATTCAGCGTATAGTTGTTTCCGTGCGCAGGTTAGTAGAAAGCCAGTGACCGGTCCAACATTCAGAGCAATCCCGACCTCAAAGAAATTTTAGTGATGTACCTTTCTTTTGATAATGTGGCATGTATCTAGGTGATGTATTGATTAAAGTACGCTATGTATGTTATTTACTTGTGAATTAGTTATAAGTTATCTAATATGTTCGGTAATACTTCGTAACTCTGTTCCGGTGACGGTTTAAGGTTAGGGGGTGTTACACTGGATGTGATGTATAAATTGCCTATTAAATGTTTGCACACCTTTTATCTATAATTGTATAAAATTTTGAAATTTGGGATAAACATTATGATAAGATTTTTGAGAAAAAAAATGAGAAAATTAAGATATAAGAGATATGTAACAAAATATCTCCACCCAATGCTTTGAAAATAATCTTTTAAAGAATAACTATTATTTAAAATTAGTATCGGGTAGTTTGCAGTGTATTTTTTTTTGCTATTTCACGAATAATTTTAAGTTTTTGTCATTAGATCTGATTATAGGTTGAGTCGGATCGATATAAAATTTTAGGCTCGATTTGATTCGAAAAATAGTCTACAACCCGATCCAGATAAAAAATGCTAAACTTGAACTTGACCCGACTCATACATTAAATACACTAAAATAAATGGTTCTTAACAAATTAAAAATATATTACAAAAAGCTTTTATACTTAAATAACACTAAGATAGTTGCAACTTAACAAGCAAATGCCTCTAAAATAGTACCAAAATTAACAATAAAATAAGAGTTATACAATATCAAAACAATAACAACAAAATAATAACAATATAATAGCAAAATGTCATCAAAACAACAACAAAATAACAACAAGAAAAAGAATTAGTTAGATTCGAGTCGTGCCGGGCTTGAGCCAAAATAACTTACTTGAGGTCCAACCCATTTAAAAAACAAGTCTTATATTTTGTCCAAGTCAATTTTCTGGGCATATATTTTTCTCAAACCCTCCTACTTTTCGGGCGGATCCCTTAATTAGGTCTAGTTGTCATGTATCTTTTTGTACACTGCTAGTGGAGTTTTTAGACTCCACAGATAAGGTCAAGGGTTGACAAATGTCGTATAGGAGTATAATAAAATATTTAAAAAAGAGACACATGTGCTGCTTGTGAAATAAAAAAAACACATTACTAGTATACCAAATACCAACCATTTTACTATACCCTTATGATACTTATCAACCCATTGCATTGCTTGTAAATCTAAAAACTCTACTATTATTAAACCAAATATTTTCTCTTATATTTAATTTAGCTACAGTATGATGCTAATAAATTATTTTTTAATTCAATAATTAACCAAACCCAATAATTAAAACAAAAATTACTTCTTCTTTTTTTATAAAGCTTGACAACATAATTCACATTATTCAAAGTCTTGACAATTTGTGAATTTCGTTTTTTCTTCAGCCAACAGGCAATTTGCCATACGACCTATTTCGTATAGTTTAACATGTTTTACACCTTTCCTTGAAGGACCTATTCAATAGAGGAGACAATGCCTCAAGAAGCACGACATACTCGATATTCATCCAAAACTATAGAAGAGTACGTGCTGATGACAGTGTTCATAGAAGAAGTCTCCACTATGAGGAATGAATACTCGATATTGTTTGAGATGTTCCACCATTTTGATATTTATCTCATCTAGACATTTATCAATTATGTCACTTATTCAATAATAGATATTTATCTTCATGAATCAAGCTAGTGTGACGAGAATGGTTCACTAAACTTTTACCCAATGAATTAATTTAATATGTAATAGAATAATGTGCGAGATACTTATACATTATTATATGCGATCACACATCTTGTAAACAAGGTAAGATAATCGCACTAGGCTTCTTTCTAGTTTCCTTTCTTGATGAAAAGTCTTCTTTAGTCATACCACAATATTTGATGCACGAGATCACTTAAATAGTTGTACAGTAATTAGTCAAAAGATTTTCACGATACCGAATTCACAATAATTAATGATGAATACTTTATTTCACGATTTCCACGAATGTATTACTTTTTTTTATATTTCTTTCATTTCTAGTCCATTATTTAATATTATAAGAACATATAAAATCGTACATCAAGCTTTTCAAGAACTTTATCTTTATTCTTCCATTTCCTGACTAATTACGACCTTTATTCACACGGGTATTTATTTCACGATTTTCATATTTTAACATAATTTTGCTTTATTTACAATTTAGTCTATAAATATTAAATCTTAACAATTCAAAATAGTGCAGTTCATTGTGCAACTGTCATGCTTTTATTTGTATCTCATTTATCAGAATTGATAATTAAGTTCAATTTGAAGTTTTTGAAGCTAGACATCTCATCCTTAATATAAAAATTATGATCAAAATTTTAAATCAAGCCAATTAATACGATTTTTTCTTCAAATCTTCCCATGATCTGTTGCTAGGTAGCTTTGACCCATCTCCGCTAAAAATTATTTATATCATAGTATCGATATCGTATAATGTTTTTATTTGTTACTATTAAAAATAGTGTTATTAATATTTTTAGGCATATAAATATCAACTCTGAATTATTATTATTTACAATTTTTAATGAATTTTCAAAATCAGAATAGGGGAACCCAAAATTAATCTGATCTTTTCTCACTTAAATTTATTTATCTCATAATATTAAATTTTGATTGCTTACACCGTTTCTTCTATATTAAACTAGACTCAATAGGCTTCAATTTCATGTTTGGTTCAATATTTAACTCAATTTCTACAATTTTTGGTGAATTTTCAAAATTGAACTACTATTAATGCTATCCAAAATTGTTTTAGTCAAAATTTTAATTATTACCACTCATATCACTCAAACCAACATTTAGCACTTATTTCACTTATCAACTATTCGATTCTTATACAAGATCATTTAATTGCACATAACATTATACTTTTGATTATTATTCTATTTAGTACCTTAAAGCTTACATGTAAATTTAATTACATCATCACTTCACATACTATAATTCATATATCACAAATAGTGATGGATCAATGACAATGCCTGTCATCATTGAAACTCCACTGGCTACCAGCAACTTTTTTAGAAAGCGGATGACTCTTCGTCAATTTCTGTTTTGAGAGTATTTCAGAATAATAAATGATTTCACGAATAGGTTTGGACCATTCGGAGCTGATTTCCTTATTATATTAAATGCTTGCAACCACTCTAGATATATCGTATTTAAGTTGTGACAGAGCAAATTGTCAATGTATCATAATGTTATATTTATGCTGAGACTGAAACCTTTATCATGTTGATGAAATTTACCTTTTACCGCCTTTATTATTAAATTTAGCACTTATTTCACTTATCAACTATTCGATTCTTATACAAGATCATTTAATTGCACATAACATTATACTTTTGATTATTATTCTATTTAGTACCTTAAAGCTTACATGTAAATTTAATTACATCATCACTTCACATACTATAATTCATATATCACAAATAGTGATGGATCAATGACAATGCCTGTCATCATTGAAACTCCACTGGCTACCAGCAACTTTTTTAGAAAGCGGATGACTCTTCGTCAATTTCTGTTTTGAGAGTATTTCAGAATAATAAATTATTTCACGAATAGGTTTGGACCATTCGGAGCTGATTTCCTTATTATATTAAATGCTTGCAACCACTCTAGATATATCGTATTTAAATTGTGACAGAGCAAATTGTCAATGTATCATAATGTTATATTTATGCTGAGACTGAAACCTTTATCATGTTGATGAAATTTACCTTTTACCGCCTTTATTATAAATTTCTCAAATTGGATGGTCCCTATGAACGAATGCCACAATCCAACATTCGCGATCAACTATAGTAATAGGACAGAACAATATATAGATAAAACATTAATATTCCTAACACTGATGTTCATAGCCTCTCGCTCTATTATATACGTATTGTAGATAAGGTGAGTCAGCAACTATATGTACAGTAGATGTGAATCTTGTCATCATGTCCCATGACTCAAATGCAGAATCTTGGCAGGAGAGAAGTATCATAACTTTGGACCGATACATGTATGTTTAAACAAATGAAGGATATCTGAATAAGAAGAGAGAGATGTGAACAACCTCATTGCAGATTTCACGTGTGGGGGAGATTTTATGTGAAACCTCATTGTAGAAATGAGGGGAAAAGTGAAGGGAATCCTGATCTAAAAGCTTATCCCAACATGCCAGCTTAAAAGTATTTCACACACTTCGTGATATGTGCACACATTTTTTTTGTAACAAAATAAAAACCAGTCCTTAGGTTCCTAAGTAATTAACTTGCATATCCCATCATTGGTTTTTGCTTATGTTGTGTGTGAGAAAGGGAGTAACTGGGAAGATATAGACTGCGATTTTATTGCAGCTTTGATAGTGTGTACAGATACAAAAAAATCCCACTAACCCTTATATTGAAGAATTTAAACCCAAAAATCTAGATTGCAGAGATGTTCACGTAAAGTTATCTTTTTATTTTAATTTTATTTTTCTCCACCTCTCAATCGTATGAGACAGTAAAGGGATGTGAACGTTGGGACACCTTTACGTTGTGACAATGACATGAAAAAAAGCAAATTGCAGACCATATATATGATATATGTATAATTGTGTATATATATACAAGAGAATAATAATGTAGCAGTAGTTTCTGACATATACAGAGTTTCCAACTATCAAGTTGGCAACCAACTTTCTTGTTCTTCTATGTCTTTTAACTTCAAATACCTGTCTTCTCTTGAACTCACTTCCTAGTTGTATTTGAATTTGCATGCTTTATGATTTTGTGTTATCTAGGTTTAGAATTAAGGTATTTACAGATGATTCAATAAATGAGATTATCTGTGAGAGTGAGAGTATTTGAAGGTGACACGACAATCGAGGTTATAGGCATATCCTGAACTAAATTGCCCAAGGGCCAACGCCATGTTACCCTCTGTGTTTTCTTTCATTTAAGAACATGAATGATGGTCCTAGTTGTTACACATTCCCAGGTAACCGCAAGTCAAATAAGATTTTCTATTTGTGTGGTAAATTTGTTGGAAATATTCTTCAAGGGATTAAAATTATGGAAATGAATGCCTAAATAAGACGACATTCACAAAAGCTTTCCTTTGTGGAATGATGGTCCGAACAGGAAGAGGCTTTTTGGTTGGAAAATAAAGTCCCATTGCTGATAACCCAATGATAAGAGGTATTTTATTCAAAGATAAAAATGATAAGGGGAAGAAAGAAAAAATAATGATAAGAGGTATGATTGTTTGCCTCTACTTTGTTTTATCTTCTGAGTAGAAAGAAAATAGGGCAATCAAAAGCAAAGATTTTCTTCATTTCAATTACACCATCCAAGGTTTGGTAGCCTCACCCATCTGGATTCGGCTTTAGACAAAGTTTGTTATAATTTGGACTCCACTTTTAGTCACTAAAAATTAATTACAATTTCAAAAATCAATAAAAAGGATTTTTTAGATTTTTGGAATATTCTATTTCTTTAAAAAAATTAGAAAAAAGAACTGAACTTTTTAGAATTTTCTTAAATTTAAGAAATTTTAGGGTTTTTTATATATTTTATTTGATATTAATGTGATTTATAAACCCATAAAATTAAAAGCCTAAATTTAATCTTAACTAAAGTAGAGGGAGTATTCCAGTAAGTTAAGTAAAATGGATGGACTAATTGATAGAATATGACCATTATAAGAACACAAAAATTTCCTATCGTCCTGACGGAAAAGCTAGCCTTGCTCTCATCTTCCCTCCACATCTTTTAAACAAATAGAAAAAACCTCTCCAACTTATACGACAACCCACACACCAAAAAAAGGGAAAAACACACTATATGGTAATGCATGTCATTTCATGGGGCTCACAAAGCTGCAATGGGGAGACATACATGTAGTGGTGCCTCAGAACATTAACATATCTCAATACTATTTTTGTTATATATTTTTTCTTTATCTTTAATGAAGTTAAGCAAGGAGCTTAAAGATGAATTACTTATGGAAATAGTGGGTTTGCAACAAGATTAATAAGAATTATATATGATGGCAATGTACATTTCCTATTAGGATACGACAATATTATTTGGTAATAATGAGACATGTTGGGTTGAATGCCAATCTTAAAATATGTCACCATGGTAACACAGTAATTAATAAGACATGTTTATGGTTCTCTCTCCTTCTCTCATGAATCTAGGAGAAAGTGAAAGTGGTAACTCAAATATTTGCTTTGGTAAATTGCTTTTACAGATTAGAGAGCTCGTGTGAAGTAAAAGTTAAAAAAGTAATGAACAAAAGGGGCCCTCCCATTGTGAACCCTTTCATGCACGACTGTTTTATAAATCTCAGTAGGCTATAGACTTGTCCTTTCCTATATATATATATATAATAATAATGATCTCTTTCTCATTTAACTCGGTATATCAATGGTCATCTTTCATTAAGAGCGTGATAGTGAGTGGGTCAACAAGAGAGAAAGCAAACTGAGAATAATGGAAAACCGCAAGGAAAAGAAGTCACAGTCCAAAAGAGGTTTATGGAAACCAGAAGAAGACTTGATTTTGAAAAATTATGTTGAGACTTATGGTGAAGGCAATTGGGCTACCGTATCTAAACGATCAGGTATATATATATATAGATATATATATCGAATTATCAATTATATACATATAGCTCAGATGGAATGTTGTACACGTTTTCAGGATTGATGAGAGGAGGGAAAAGTTGTAGACTTAGATGGAAGAATTACCTGAGACCAATATCAAACGAGGTGGAATGTCCAAGGAGGAGAAGACCTTATTATCCGAATGCACAAGCTTCTTGGTAACCGGTTAGTATTTGCTTTCTTTCTTTTCCTGCAAGGGATATTGGGATTGAGATTTGAATGAATGTTATCTTTTAAAGAATAATGCACTTAGTAGTTTGAATTCTAAAATGACGTTAATGGTAGCATGGTTTATACTTTTGTCCAATGTTATATATTTCATTTCGAGTTAGTGTATTTGATGATTGGTTTTTTTTTTCCTTTTTATGAACTTAACAATGTAGATGGTCTTAATTGCTGGTAGACTTCCTGGTCGCACTGACAACGAGGTGAAGAACTATTGGAATACCCATTTGAACAAGAAAAGCTTTTAGGAAGAAAAGAAAAACTATTGACTCAAACACCAACATAATGACAATATGGAGGACAATCATATAGAGAATCAGGATAGCAAGAAACCAAGGCAAGCACATGATTCTGATCATCACCCCATTTTCAACACAACTGATGGGTTTGATTTGGATGGAAACAAACAAGAGAAGGACGATGAGAGCGCCGCCGCATGGATGGAACGTGTGGTTCGGTTTTTCAATTATGAGTACGATTTGGATTACGAGATGGTAGGAACTCCATTGTGATGCTCCTGATTACTCAATTTTGTGTTGATGAAGAACCTTTCACATCCTACACGGACCCATTTGTTCTGTTTGAAGCATTTGGGACGGCAGATGCGATGTGGACTGGGATCCAATCATTCTGCCTTAGAGATTACACTTACCTGCGCACTTTGCTTGCTTTTGCACGCTTAGGTTTACCTTGGTCGTCTCTTTTGAAAGCGTATTTTGAGGATTTTTTAGGGTTAAGAAGTGAAGTAGGTTTAATTTTATTATTTGTATTTTGATTCTACTTAGTAAATTATATCTTTCTTTTGGAAAGGTATAGCTTGGAGTCATTTGGAATGGTTGTAAGTGACATTCATGCAATCTCCAATCAACATCCGCAACCCCAAAAAAGCTGAAAGGAAAACAGTACCTCCATAATTCAAAAAAGTAATCTTACTGTATTCTATATTGGAACTTAAAAATCTGCAATAATTATATATGGGATTAGTATCAAAGGCAAACAATGGGATATTCATCACTTCCAAACACTTAGATCTAAAAATATATGACAATAGGACAATAATTATACTACTTGATGGAACCTCTACAAGCACATAATTTGTCGGCATAATTGGTAACTCCTTGCCATTTTTTTATCCACTTTAACCCTAATTTGAAATTTGTTTTTCATTTAAGCTTGTTTCTTAATGATCGTGAAAAAGAGGGGATAATGTAACTTTTGACCCTTGAACTTGACAGCTAGGGTCACTTTGGTACCTATATATTTTCAACTAGTCATTTTTGATTCCTGACTTGGAAAAATCTAAAAGCTTGATGATGGCAACACTCTAATTGTGCCACATTCACTTGAAAAAAATAGACAATGATGTGCTACAATCTCAGAGTGGTCAGTGTTTTTATAATCAAAACTGGGTGTTGAACAAGTTTGGACCATTTACCCTTTTTGTGGCAAATTTCCTTTTCACCCCCCTTTTCAACATTTTCTTCTCAAAGTGATACTTGACCAATTTAAGCCCATTCAATTCATTCATAATCTTTATTATAACTCAATGAGTGGTGAAAATTTATATTTTTATTCTCTAACTCATCCAAAATGCAATTACGATTATAGTTCTTTTTTATACCTAGAAATTTCAATTTATCTCAATTTATTTTCCTCCACAAATCATATATAGCAAACTCATTTATAAATATCTTATTTGAATCATTCTATATATAATTTCATAATTTCCTCGATATTTGAGTTTGAAATTTAGCCACGTGCATATTAGAAATTCCAGGTTAACAATCAATTAATAATCTCTATTTTTTTGTGATATTATTTGGATGCTATTTGTTTAAAAATTCTTAAGTGTCAAATGATATTTCTAGTGATAAATTTTAATTTTAATTGTTATATAACTATAACATTAATTAAATGATAATTAATTTTAAAAAAATCTATTATTAAAATATTAATATACTCATTTGCATAGTTCGAACCAATAATAATCTATGTAATAATAATTATTGATATGATTTTTCTATAATAATTAATTAATTAATATTAGTTATTTTTAATACGTTGAATTCAACTTCAACTCAAATATGGTTGAATAAAAACTTATTTTTATATAATGTAAATTTAAGTATATAAATTAAAAAGGGTATTTTTATTTATTGAAAAGTTTCTCTAAACTTGTACCTATATATATACTTTAGATTAGTTAGTCCTAATAGTTAATATCATTAATAACCTTGAAAATAATATTATTGGGAGGGGCAGCTATGAAACCTGAACATAAACAATAAGATGGACATGCATAATATCAAAAATAATATATCATTAAATTTTTTATTAAAATATTGTGTCATTATATAATTTTAATGTACAAGTATCTTAAAAACAGACGGTTTGCTTTTTTTTTTTTAAGATGACAAGACAACTGTTAAATTTTAATTTGATCCCTATACTATGCTAAAACTTTATTTAATCTATATGCATTTTGATGCCTACTTTTGTAATGTCTTTAATTAGTCTAAATATTAAATTTCAATTTCAATGTTGATGCCAATTTTTTCTTAAAACACCATTCCAACAAAGAAAATTGTTTATCACGACAAGTTTAAATGGGGATTTTAAGAAAAAGAATACATTTAACATTTTCAACATTATTTATTTTAATCACTAT